>NC_048409.1:19478080-19514665 GCF_013103735.1 Etheostoma cragini
CCCCCCCCCCCCCCATTGTAGCTAGCTGCAGTTTGTTTACATGAACACCTGTTGTGTAGTTCCAAGTAGCGCATCCTCTGGTTTTTACCATTCTTTATCAGTTCTTTGCAGTTAACTCATTATTTTAACATTAAGCAAGCCAGTACCTTGGACTAGTGCAAAGGCATGCAATATAACTTTATTTTATACCAGATCTACTCCCGTCCTGTGCGCAAGCACCAACGGAATAGTGTCGTGAGCAACTTTGTTTTCCCGTTTGCAGAGCCAGGGCTGTGTTTGACCACTGGACTTTTCACATTTGGTCACGTTGTATAAATGACCAAACCAGCAGGTAATCCAGTTACTGACACATGAACAGTAAACAAATACACAGCTGTGATTTTGTCTTTACAGTTTTTATTCACCTTTTATTACAAACGGCTCAGAGGAAACAGGAGAACCTGAAAAGACATAAAAAGCTGCAGGTCAGTGGATGCTGCAAACACAAAGAAAAACTCTGGCAGATGTACAGTTTCTGTTGTACCTCATCATGCTTTCTCTGCTGCTTTGTCTGCTGCCGCCTCCTCATCTCCACCCTTGGTGTTACGTGTGTATATCAGCTGGGCTCTGTGTTTGGACACCAGTTTGATCATCCCTGGAAGACAACAGGACCATATTCTGTGAGCATAATCTCATTTTTTCACACAATCATCTCATGTTAACTTATTTTAGTTATCTTGCACTGAAACTCATTTGACCAGTAAACCTGTGTAACAGATCATTTAAAATGTCTGTGAACCTGAGGCATTTTGACACTTCACTGAGTTAAAAGATCTGAGCTATTTGCATACTCATATTATAGAGCAGGTGTAAAAACAAGTATATGCATTTCAGCTACGCAGTGTAACCAGACATTGCATCTCAAAAATCTGTATGACCACAGCCTTTCGACATGACAGAGAAACAAACTCATGCAGTTCAAGAACAAATTAATTTTTGCACCAGTAATAATAAAGAGAATGTTTCAAGTGTCATTGCTGTAGCCTATTCGTGTGCCAATGAGATGTCACTGAAATATGAAAAGGTAATCCTATTTTTTCCAAGTTCCTACTTCAATTCTTTTTGCAATTCAATTTAAAAAACAAAGCAAACACTTGGCAAACTGTTCTTTGTTGAAAGGTAGCATATAGACAGACACTGATGCAATTTCACCATTAGATATCAGATGTCAAGTTTGCGTGACATCTGGTGGGATGCATGTACTTACTATAACTTTATGAAGTAGCATTCACTTTTATACTTCTTGCTTTCATCTAGCAATTTACACTTTAAATATTGATGTGAAAAACACTTAAGCATGGATATGTAGGGTGAGCTTATATAAATGTTATGTGCAGTGCTGATGACTCGGACACAGATAGAATGACCTTAATGTAGCATTGCAACGTTGTAGGTGCAGAACATGTTATTGCTGCGGTTAGAACTATCTCCACCTCTAATGACAAGATGTATTCTGGTAGATGAGAACTCAACGGCAAAGCTTCTATTCTAATCTCAATTAACTTTTCCGCTGGATTCACTTTTACAAGGTGATAAAACATGTCTTGTAAATATTTGTGGACATATTGTACTGCCCTTTTGGATAAACTACACTCCCACCCAAAAAAAATGCTTAAGTGTGGCAAATTAAACATCCATATACATTTTTATCTCAAGCAAAACCAAGCGTATACACAACTCAAAGACGTGTGGTAGGTGCAAACCACACTTTGGCCAGTGGCAACCTATCAAGACCATCTCTCAACATGTTAACACAAACACATGTGATTTTGGATGCAGTTCTTTTGCACCCACAGCCTCCTATGGAGCAGGCAAATTCACCTTTGCCAAGCAGCTCCTGAAGGGCGTTCCTGGCCAGGGAGCCACGGATCTTCAGCCTCTCAGACACAACTGCGGGGGTGATGAGTTTGTAGTTCGGGACTTCTTTGTACAACTTTTCGTAGGTTGCCTTGTCGAAGAGGACCAGGTTGTTGAGCTTATCCCTTACTTTTCCCTTGGACCACTTCTGCTCAGAATCACAGAATATTGTTGCTATGATTAGTAAAGCTTTTTTTAGTGCACTTGGTCCTAAAGGATTCAGCACAACACATACATGAAAGGCAAATTCTGGATGATAAACCACTGCTTACCTTCTTCTTGGCTTTGCCTCCGGACTTGTTGACTGGGTCCTTGTCCTTCTTGGACTTCCCAGAGTCCTTCTTCTTATCCTGTTTGGGAGGCTGAAAACGGAAGACAAGAAGTTATAACCCTTTACATAGTGTCACCGTCTGACACTCAGACTGGGGCTACTACATGTGGGACACGTCAATACAAGTTTCAACGTTAATGTATGTAAGTATAAGCATGCTTTTGCAGTAACGTTAATGGTATGTTGAAAACCCAGGTTGATTGACAATAGCGATAGCCTGAGTTTATCGCGGCTGGACGGCATGGGTTGGCCTTGTCTGCATCCTCACAAAACGTTTTAAGCATTACGATTAGCATTGGTTACAGTCATTGTTAAAATAAACTTACTCTTGTAACGTTAGCTAGCTAGTAGGCCATGAATGTTACGCGTCATGTGTACATTCATGGTTATTTATGCGGAATTGTTGTGCTCACTGTCTGTAACGTTAACCTGTGTAGCTAGCATTAAAGCATGGTGGAGCTAACTAGCCAGCAGCCGCTTAATGAGTGAACTATAACGTCTTATTCATCCACCCACTTTTGACACAGCGTAGGAAAGCCCATTACTATCGTCAGTTAATCCGAATAATTATAACTCGACATAAGTAATAGAAACATGGCTTTTGTTTCAACAAAACGCGTAATAACTGCCCTCACCATGTTTCCTCGTCAAGATGTCGGAGCGAAAGGAAGTTCACCCGTGCGAGAGCCGCTTAGGCAACCCGTATGTGCGGAAATAGACTAGGGAGGACTGGGAAACTGAGTTTTTCCGTGTTTTGTCGTCTTAAATAATTTTGTGAATTTTTAGAGGCTCACCAAACTGCTGCATAGCACTTATATCAGTATGTTTGAAATCAACATGTAGATAAAAAAATAATAATCAAAAAGCAAAACTAGCAAAGAATGAAATCATTCGGATTTTTAATGTCGTAATTTTGACACGTTCAGGTCACGTGACACGTTTGTCAGCTGGGCAGGACGTTACCAAGATGGTGATCTTTAGTGTGTATGTGGTGAACAAGGCTGGAGGTTTAATTTACCAATATGACAATTATGTCCCCAGAGCGGAGGCCGAGAAAACATTTAGCTATCCTTTAGATTTAGTGCTGAAGCACCACGATGAAAAGGTCGTCGTATCGTTTGGACAACGGGACGGAATTAGAGGTAATGTTTTAACGTTACGTCAGTTCATTTCGCTAGCTACCGTCTCCCAAGACTTAAAACTTAAACAAATCACGTAAATGTTGTAATAAATGAACCAGTCATCTATACCAAGCGCTAGATTAGATAGCAGTTAATTAGTTTCCTAATGATTTGCTAAAATGTCCCTACTCTGTCTCTCTGTCTGCATGATTCATTTTACATGGAAAGTAGCTTTGTTGTACATATGTGATAATGCGTTAGTATTTTCTGTAGTATTTCATCATTAGGCTGCGTTACTTCTCAAAGTATGATTCTAAACTGTATCGTGTTGTCATTCTCCAGTGGGCCATGCAGTACTGTCCATCAATGGAGTTGATGTGCTTGGCAAAAACACAGCAGACGGAAAGGACACCCTTGAATATTTAAAGGACCCATCAAATTACCCAGTGTCTATTCGCTTTGGACGGGCACGCCTGAGCTCCAATGAGAAGCTGATGCTGGCATCCATGTTCCACTCGTAAGTTATATCCATGTTTCACATGCAGCTCTGGGTCTGATATGTTTCTAACTAGGGACAAACACATCTGTCTTTTTCTACCCTGACACCATCTGATACACAAACTTAGGGCTCTGCCAACAATGAGTACCAGTCCAATTTTAGTGCTACTTTCTACTAACTGGAACCAATATACCATTCCACGCAGTGTACAGTAATGCGATGCTGTAAAGACACATTGATTAATCTCTATAAATGTCATTTTAAGCTTGTGCACATTTGAATTAAGGAAAAATGGCTTTATTCAGTTTAATTACATGCATCTGCGTCCCTCCCCCAAAGTACTTCACCTGTGCTAAGCTCCATGTTTAAACCTACTGCTAGTTTCACAGTAATAGCCTACCATTTTGTGAAGCATTAGCCTTATGTGGTTCAGTCATTTGGATATGCATTTACTTATTCTGGTCCCAAGCATTAAATTGGCTATTTTTTTGTTGCTACCCAGGTTGTTTGCTATAGGTTCACAGCTGTCTCCTGAAGTTGGCAGTTCGGGGATTGAGATGCTAGAAACAGACGTCTTCAAACTTCACTGCTTCCAGACTCTCACAGGTCAGTAGTGTAAGTGAGTTTTACTGTAGGTGAAACAAAGACCCATGCAATAAGCCAATATTAGGGGGAAAAAAGCAGGTTGTGATATTGCGTTCCATTTACCAAAAAATGACAAATTCACCTATAGGCAGCACGGTGGCTAAGTGGTTAGCACTTCTGCCTCACAGCAAGAAGGTTCCTGGTTCAAATTCAGGTCGTTCCGGGCCTTTCTGTGTGGATTTGTATGTTCTCCCTGTGTTTGCGTGAGTTTCCTCCGGGTGCTCCGGTTTCTTCCCAACATAAAAGACATGCATCCTAGGTAGGACTACAGTTAAAAAATAGCCAATTGGCTAGCACTGGCGCATTTACAGAAATGTTCATTAATGTGCATTGTCCTAATCAAATAAATAACATAAATAAATTGTATGTCGGGCAGTATTAAACTGATGTATTTCTCATTCTTTTGTTCTTTCAGGGATAAAGTTCATTGTGCTGGCGGACCCTCGACAATCTGGTATCGATGCCCTATTGAGGAAGATTTATGAGATCTATTCAGATTTTGCCCTCAAGAACCCGTTTTATTCTCTGGAAATGCCAATCAGGTAATAGAAAGAATCAGGATGATGTTTCCTCTCAATCTGTGGTGTTTTTTTAATCTGTCCTAAAATTAAAATGTAGTACTTGTTACATTTCAGATTACATATAAAGTGTCAAATGTTTAACACTCTGCTATCACTGTACATTTTTGATTTGCAGGTGTGAACTGTTCGACCAGAATCTGAAGGGTGCACTGGAGATTGCTGAGAAAGCTGGCAACTTTGGAGCTGGGTCTTGAGCTAGAGAAGACTAGATAGAAGGTGCTATGATTTCTAACCACAACAGATTCACAGATTTCAAATGAAGGTGGTCTAAGTTTAGTTGATGGTGGTGGGGGAGGGGCAATGTTTACAATGTTTTTGTAAATACTTGAAGATTAAATACCATACTGTCTTTAAACGTTTCATATGTCTTTTGGCTGAATATATAAGGAATCAGTGAGTGTCCTCACTATACTCTTTTGGGCATTGAGCATAAACTATGAATGTGGCTGAAAAAAAAAAAGTATCATTTACTCAAGCCTTTGACTTTTCTCATAAGAAAGAATACACATTTTGCCTACCAAACAAAAGTTGTGTACATCTTGTATATCAATTCATTTGAACAGATATTGTATTATATACTAGTTTCTAAACCAGGTTCTAGTTTTATGCTCTTATCAATGTAATACTGCAGTGGCCTTTGGCGAGAAAACTTATTCTAGTTTTGTTTTCGCCACAATTCATTACATAATATATATAATGTAAAGGCATTTACTTATTGGGGCCATGTTTTACATACTGTGAATACTGTATGTAGCTTAACACCTTCCAAAAAAGGTTTTTGAAGAAAAAGCATTCAACTCATTTGAGCTTAATTTATGTTTATGTCCTGTAAGACAGAAAATACTGTGGTATAAAATAAAAATCAAAAAATACAGTGATGGCTCATAGTATCCTCTGGGTGCAGAGGATGAGGGGTAATAATGTTTTAGTTAGCCTTCTTGGACACGTGACCCATCTTGGTTTGGACGTTGCGCAGCAGGAAGAATCCAACAGTGGTGATGGTACAGGTGACCTCTGCTACCCAGAAGGCTGTTTCCCAGTCGTAGTGCTTGGCAATGGTGCTGAATGGTAGTCCAGACAGGAAGCCACCGACTGAGGAGAACACAAATGGATACATTTTTCAAAGATTAGAATATTAAAAGTGCATCTTACAATATATAAACTAAACCAAATAAAACTAATAAAGAAGCAACTATTAAACTATTAAAGGAAATTAGCAGTAACAGCTGTATGTCAGGCTCCATATGTATAGTGGATCCACAATGTGATCATTCTGAAATGAAAACCAATCAACTTACCGTTTGCCATCAGGGCAACAATGGCATGTGATGTCCCACAGTAGTTAGATGGGGCGCTCTCATTGGCTATAACTCCAAATAACGCTATTGGTCCGTAAGAGGAGAAACCAAAAGCAGCACCCAAGCTGAGTATCCACACCTGAAAGTACAAATGAGTGGCACAGCCATGAGCATGACAAAGTCTGACATGCAGTGTGCTGCATTGAATAATCTCTTAGTAATACATTTTTGTTTAATGGGACATCAGTGTTAGAACCGATACCTTTGAGCTGTCAGCAGTTACTGTGACTCTGAACAGGTACATGGACGCAGACATTCCAGCCATCATGCAGATCAGGATGAAATGACGGGGATTGCCATATATTCTCATGCCTTGCTGCACAAAATATGTAAAGAGAAGTAGGTTTTACTGGTTTCTATTGTTACAATATTCCAGTCAGTCATAAAATGGAAACCAAAAACCCAAGAAAATATACTGTCATATCTAGGGCCGTGAGGCATCTAAGACTTGAAATGTGCAAATTAGTTCCGTACAATATATTGACATTTTTACCGTGTGTGTACTGGGTGACAGTGAACATGTCACCCTTTTCACAGACACAGTGCACCTCTGCTAATCAGTCACAGATATGACTGTATATATTATTGTGTAGGCTCAGGAGTAACAAAGAGCAGCTGATGCATCTTAAACAACAACAGACAAGAAGTTATATTGTAGAAATATGACGGAATATCAATGTGTTGTGATTTAGTTATGAACGTCCCTGACATGTACACTACCTCCATGAATTATCAAACACGGGACATGATGGTAAACTGTCCATTGTGCCAATAGATGGTTTGCACATGAGGTATGCCTTGATGTTGAGAGTGGCATGAGAGCTGAATTTTAGATGTGGAAAGTTGTAAATTTCGGGACACACCATCAGTGGTGTACCTTTAAATCAGAAGGTGTTTCGGCCTTTAAACACTAGACACCCTCATAAAAGGTGGCCAGCTACAGGGTGATCAAGCCTGAGCTTGTGTCCCATGCCCAATAGTAAAAAAAGAAAGAAAGAATGTAGTTGCGCTCTCAAGTGGGGTATGGGGTGGGGGGAGAATCAGTGAACGGGTCATATTGATGCTCTTTGAGCCCAACTAGGGTCTTTCCGCTTGATCCACATCCACTGGCTGCTTATTTCGGCCACTTATGTGGCAAACATTACCACTGCGTATTATCTTTGCAGGGAATACATTGGCTAAATGGTAAAGTCAGTTCTGGTGCAAATACCTGATTGTGGAGGCAGATTTGCACAAATAAATAACCAGAACGGACCCCTTAGGGCAGCATGTGTACTTATAGAACACCCATATGATTTCCCAAATAAAAAAAAAAAACAACAGAGGCTGAGGTAGGATGAGCTTGACCATTTGGGGAAACAGTAATAATCAAAGATGCATGACAAACAATATTTAAAATATTGTATATGTGTAATATATGCAAACTCACTTTGGCCACCGCTTTGTCAGAGAGGTAACCTGCTGCGAGACTGCCAAACAGGCCTCCAACCTCCAGGGCACTCATGTATGAGCTACCTATGAAGAAGAATATAGTGACTTACAAGAAATAAGCAGACAAAAGTGAACTCTAAGCATATCTGAAAACAGTAATTGAAGGTGTCCCCAATTTTTCTATACCCATAAGTGGAGACTGGCCCTTGTCCTGAATGAGAAACAGCTGGCCCCAGTCGGTGCAAGCCGTCTTCACCCCGAACACCACCAGGTAGGACATAGATAACAGCCACAGGTAAGGTGACAGCAGAAACTCGGACAGGGTGCTTAAAGTACTGGAGGATCCTGAACAGAATGCAGGCAGAAGATGATGAAGAAGAGTATTATTATATTGATGTGGGCATGGGAAGGATCGCTGCCTCTAATCGGACTAATGCTATTTCTCACTTTGCCTGCGCGTGAACCAGACACAGCTCACACACTTGGCATGTGAGGGGCAGACTGAGTGCAGAGTCCACGAGTCACTGACCTTTAGTCACACAACACATACACAATACATGCAAAAACACACACAGACATCTAGACACTGCACAGCTACTGTATATGTTAACAGAGTATTGTCTAAATTTAAACAAATATAAGTCACAGTCAGAGAAAGGCTAGTGACAAAAAAAATTGTAGTTGTTATCAGACTGAAGAATTATCATGAATCATTCAGTAAGAGTCAGTCTCACCTCCTTTGCTCTTCTTGGATGTTGCCTCTATGTTGGGCAGCCCCACCTCGTTGGGCTCATTCTTGATGAGCAGCAGGCAGAAAAACGAGGTCACCACACAAATCATTCCAGATACCGACAGTATTGTCCTCCAACTGTAACTCTGGGTCAGCACTGTGGCAATAATGGGGCCCAAGCTGCCAGCCAGATTCATGCTGCAGGACAGAATCGCCCACCATGTCCCGAACTGTGAGGGCTCAAACCACTGACAGCGGTGAAGAAGAAATAATGGTTTAAAATTATGAGTTGATAAGAAGTCCCATTTTCTTGCCTTTAAAATACTGGTGAAATGGAATAATTGAACGAGTGCAGGGTTCTGAATTGACAGCAGGTACTAACTGAAAGGTGGTCATTTGACAGTTGCATGATAGCTACAAATTAGTGAGGTCAAACATGGGAAGGAGGAACTTTTCACTCATACGTTATGACACCGGTTTCATCTCTTAGGGCTTAATGCATTGTAAACATGCACTTGTGAATATTGAGGTATGCTGAAACTGTATTGAGGTCAAGCAAATTGTTTCATTTAAAGATACCAAAAACATATTTGAGTTGGCATCTTACTATAAGCAATGGGGTCCTACATCAACACTGGATTTTCTGCCAAAATCCAAATCAGGATTTATCAACATTTAAATAAAATGGTTCAACAGTGGTGGGATTTTTTTCCCTGGTCCCAAACAATCCTAATGAGGATTATCTGAGAGCTTGATTGTTACATTTCCTAATAAATAACACATTTTATTCCTTATTTTGTGCTCTGCATATATCTAATTTGAATTGTGTTTCTACCTATAAATAAACCCAGCTCAGTTAATCATTAGTTGTAGTATGGTGCCTATCTGATCTTAAAAATACAAGAAAGAAAAATAAACATTTTGAATCTGATGTCACTAATATTGCAGCACTGATATACTGGCTTGGACTCTGTACCTTGCGCAGCACTCTGCCACAGGGAGGCCAGCCGAGTCCCTGGCCCAGGCCGTTGACAAACCACAGGGCAGAGAAGACAGCAACAGTGGAGGACCAGGAGAAAACCACATTGATGCCTCCCACCAAGCACAGGCCAATAGAGAAGAGCCATCGGGCGCTGATCTGGTCTGAAAGCACGCCACTGATGAACTTACTGATAGCATAGGCCAAAGACTGACTGCTGGTGATCATGCCTGAACAAATGGAGGGCAGAAGAAGAGGAGATTACACAGAACAGATAATACTTCTTGCAAGTGTTGTTGTCCGAAATATCTCTGGCACACAGCTAATACATGATGCATGTTAGAAGTGTACCTGTAATGTGGAATGTTCCAATATGTCATGGGGCTTAGAAAATCATCCAGCTTTAGATTTTTACAAATTTCAAGAAAAAAACAAAGGTATAATAAAAAATGCTACCTATGTACTGTAACAGCATTAGTTTTTATTTACGTGCCTTCTTTTGTATAAAATGTGCCAAACACGACAATCAAGTAAATGCAAAATCAAGAGTCTCCTACCCAGGTCATCCTTATCCATCTTTATTTCTTGCATTAGAGAAGGCATCACAAAGGAGAAAGTCTTTCTGTTAAAGTAGTAAAGTGTGTAGCCTACGAACATGGCCAGAAATATAGTGCCTCGGTAGTATCCATAACTTGCTGTAGCCATGGCTGCAGATTTACTCATATAAATGGCAAAAACTGGGAGAACAGAGTAGAAATCCAGAGGAAGGAGCAAGCTCCTGTCGTTTGACAGACTTCTGCTGCCTGTGACAGCGAACTTTGCTACAGGATCCACTGTATAGAATCAGCTGCTTACAAGTAGAGATGTGCACACAATCAGTAGGGGAGGTTAATGGTCAACTTCTCTGCCCTGGAGCAGATTTAATCTGGGTTATTACCATGTGCTGCAGGTCGGCCAGAGGGGACAGAAAAGGAAATTAATCAATTTGTGACATCGAGGTTGTGTATGATCTTATTTTTTTTAGGCACCTATTTATATAAAAAAGGGATCTTCTATTTGAACAATGCTCTGGTGTGTTATTCTCATATGTTGCTGATTGTTAATCTGAGGATGTTATGGAAAGAGTCCTCAGATTGATGTGGTAAATGATTTACTGTGGAGTCCAATAGTTAAAGCAGACCAGGGGGAGGATCCTCTGAGGGTGTGTGGTGATCTTCAACAGCAAAAAACCTATCAGACAGAAATAGTATGTACAAAATGAGGTCAAAATTGCAAAAAAAGTAGTAATTGTGAATTTTTATGTTCAAGTCAATGTAAATAAGGCATTAAATATAACTGTAAACATGAATAAAATGTGTATCTATCTTTAAGTTCAAGTAAAGCTCCAACATTACATTTATAATCGTTCATACTTTACCGTAGATGGAATATAAACATGTGAGGCATAGCTACATATTCTACAAAAACAATTGTGGAAGAAAATCACTCTGATACCTCATGTCCACCTCCTCTTTTGTGTGCAAAAGGAAACTTATTCACCTCCCAGTTGTTTTCCTGTTGGAAGTTATTGCAAAAATAACGTTAAGTTAAATTTCACTGTAGCCTATTTCTCTTTTTTTTCTAGTCTTTGCTACAGCTGTGGTTCATATCAAGGCATACATCCATGGTAGAGCTACCCAGAGTGATAGAGAAATTCATGCTCTCTCTATGGCTCTGGAGCTTGCTTTATATTCATAAAGCCGGTGTAAAGTTTCCACCTCAGCATTATGTAGTGCCCTGCTACACCCTGCAGTGCCCTGCTATGCCATTAACTCCTACAACTACTATTTGTAGTTATAGTACCATATTCTTTATTTCTGACCTTAAATACCACAACAGGCACCGTCAGACACCGCCTACCAAGAGCCTGGGCCTTTCCGATGTTTCTCCCTAAAAGGAAGTTTTCCTCACCACCGGTGTTTCTCCCTAATAGAAAGTTTCCTTGAGGGAGTTACTGGAATTGTTTGGCATTTGTAAATTATAAAGTGTAGTCTTGACCTAGCTACTCTATCTGTAAAGTGTCTTGCAAAAACTCTTGGTATGAATTGATACTATAAATAAAATTGAATTGAAGACCATTCAATAAATACTTAAATAACGTTACACAAGTTAGTTAGTAACTAAATGTAACCTGTGTAGCCTACTTTGTGCATCAAAGTGTTAAACTTCCGCCTCTCAAAGTAACGTTAGTTAGCTTGCTAGCTAGCTAGTACTTGAAAATCAATGCGGGTTTCAGTCTGGTTACCATAGATATCTATGTGTTGGTTACAAGCACACCGTTACTAACGTCAACTCAAAGGTGCACTAATGTCAGTGTTAGCAAAGATACTCGGGTGTTGGCTAGCTAGCTAGCTAGCTAGCTTAATGCAGGTGTTACGTTAGCTAGGTGAAGCACGCTGTCATTCCCCGATGTAAGTCGAGCGCAGAGTTCACACATTTGTGAAATCCATTTAATAATAAACTTTTCGCATTACAAACAATAACAGAAGATGGGAATCATTTCAAAAACGTTTTAACTATCTATGATTGTTTGATTGCTAACGTTAGCTCAAAACGCCATTCAACTGACAGCCTTTGTTGTGTTTGATTGCTATTGCAGCCAGCAGTGAACGGACTTCGTTAAGTAGGTCCATTTTTACTGTGTTGACATTACAGAAGTCTCTCGATAGCATCTTGTAGGCTACTTGTAGCAAAGTGACGCATGCGCAACTCCCATCTTCACTCTTCGCAAAGTGACACATTTGTTCCCGTGGCAACAGACAACAAACATTTCCAAAACTGATGTCAAGAAGTTGTCAAGTTTATGAGTAAGCTAGCGACATTTAGATATAACAAAACATTTAGCTCGTATTATTAGTCTTTTGAACCTACAACAAACTAGCTAAAACGTTAATTTATTCTTCTTTGCTCTGGACACTAGCTAATAACCGAGGACCATGGTAAGTAGCATACGTTAACTTTATGTTTAAAATAAGTAGCAATGCCACTCATCATAACCTGTATGCTATAACGTCAGTTGCTAAATCCTAGTTTTCAAAGGAGTCTCAATTTAGGAGACGTTGTAATTAAATGGGAACGGTTATGCTTTAACCCGTAGCCAACTAATGTTACTCCCTGTAGAGACTGGGATCCAGCTCCACGAGTTCCAGGAGCAGCTCGGACACCCGCCGGTACCGTATCCGAGCCCCAACCTCTCAGGTGGATGAAACACTGTTTGGGAGCCCAAAACCGGTGATTGTGGCACGTTACATGCTGTAACCGACCCTAGACAACGAAACTGCTACGTATTTCACATTTCTAATGACATCACTTGCTAATTTTCCTGGCCTTATAGCATCAGTTCATGGCTATGGTGTAACTAAAATTGCATGTGTGGTAGTACAGGAGCATATAACTCATCTTCCTCTACCCCCCCCCCCCCCCCCCCCCCCCCCCCCCCCCCCCCCACACACACACACACACACATATATTTGAGATGTTGCTAACAAACTCTGTCCAGATATCATCACAGTTAGACAAACGTGGAAACGCAGGCTCCAAGGCCAAGGGTCCATCCCAAAAGAACCAAGAAGAAAATGTTGTTCAAATCGTCACCAAGGACCTTATTCGCAATCTCAGGTAGGCAACACTCGTTGATAAGCTCCAAAAATTGTCTGCCAGTTTGCCTGTGGTTATGAAAAGCGTAACGCACACTTTAATAGATGGAAATTGAAGTAGCTGATTTGAATTTCCAACTAATTTAAAAGCAGGTGCTGTGCTAAGCAAGTAATGAATACTAACTTTATAAACAAACCCTATAATTCAGAGCTATTGTATATCATATGTATAGATTAAAATAAATAAATGTCACAATATTGTAAAGGTGCTTACATTTCAGTGAGTATGCACTACTGAAACACACAAAACACATATAACAAACCACTACTTGTCATTGTGCCAGGATCCCCTTTAAGGATCCTTCAGGAGAGTCCATTATTCTACCATCAGCTGAGTTCGAGCGGATCACCTCAACGTCCCGGGTTGTCACCAAGGAGGAAAGGGAAGCCTTGAGGGAGGCGTATCACAGAAAAAAAGAGGAGGAAATTGTAGGAAACGTGAATCAAAACTTCAATCAAAATTATCCATTAACTCGGAGATTTACAATAAGCCAATTCTCTCTTCACTCTTTTTTTTTTAAACATACCTCTCATCCAGAAAGCTGCAGAGGAAAGGAAGCGCCAAATCTATGAGGCGGACTTGTCCCGTAAGGAGAACCAGGCACTGACGGAGCTGGAGCGCGAGGCCCGGGACCGTGCTCAGCGCTTAGTGGAGCGCGCAAACGCCTTAAGGATGGAGCAAGAGGATGAGATCAAAGAGCTTAACCACGTAGGAAGCAGCTGTAGACATGTTGACCATGGACGTATAAAAATGGGTCTGAATGCGAACCTGTCAAAGATGGGCGGTACTGCTGATTTTTTGTATTTCTGCGTGTGCTTATGTGATCCCCCCAGCTGATTATGGGTGCTCAGTGTCAAGCCACTCGTGACACCCAGATCCAGGAGAAGAAACAGATCCAGGCAGAGTTATCAGAGGAGGAGAAGCGTCTGGATGCCATGATGGAAGTGGAGCGCCGCAAGGCCTTGGAGACTATGGAGCAGATTGATGAGCTGCGCAAACAGCAGAGGATCGGGTAACACACAAAATCATTAATCGATTGATTTGCACATAAAGTTGTAAAGAAAATAAAATCTTATACTTCACTGTAGGGATGAAAAAAAAAAACACATCCTTCTAAAGAGATCCATTTTCTAACCAGTAAAAGCAAAGCGCTTTAGTGTAGTTATCATGTGTGTGATGTGCCTGTGTTATATTCCAGGGGAATGCAGAAGATCTACGACCAGATCCGGCAACATTTGGAGGAAAAGCAAGTGCAAGAAGTGATGAAAGAGCTGGAGAGACAGCAGATAAGAGAGAACCAAGAGAAAATGAACCTGGAAGACCTGAAGGTGCAGACACAGACCATGCAGACTGAACACAAGCATCTAGAAATGAACATTTAGAGTCACACACAGGGGGATATGCAACCACATGTACAGCGTACTTGCATTGGAGTTTGTCTCTTCTCTGATTGGTTGTCTTCTTCCAGGCCCTAGAGAAGAAGAGGGACGAGCAGCAGCGACTGCTGGAGGAGATCAAGTGTATCAATAGCGAGACTTTGCGGGCCAAGGAGGAGCGGAGAGAGGCGGAGAAGCTGGCTGACATTAGAGATTTGGAATACATACAAAAGAAAATGGTCAGAAAACACAACAAACAGCAACAAGGGACTGTTTATACCAATTAAGTTCAGTTACATAACGGACTCAACATATCATATATTAAATATTATTAAATTATTAAATATAAGCTTTCTTCACGACCTCTGCAGGAGCGAGAGGCAGAATATGAAGCAGAGCAGAGACGAATCAAGAAAGAGAAAGAGTTGGAGATTGCTAGGCTGAGGGCCCGTCAAGAAAAAGAAAAGGACTACAAGGCAGAGCAGGTCAGGACTAAAACTACCAGCTGACCACCAGCATAAAGGTGGTACCTTCTGAACTTAATATAACTTTAAATATCACTTTTTAAAGGCACCTACCTTCCGTTGAAATTCATGGGAATTGTGTGTGTCTGTGCATTTGGAAGGATGAGCTCCGTGCCCGGAGGAACCAAGAAATTACTGATAGAGAATGGAGGAGAAAACAGAAAGAGCTTGGTGAAAAGAAAGCAAAGGAGGAAGCGATGCTGAGGGCGGCTCGCTTGGAGCAGGTTCATGGCAAAGAGAACTTCCTGTCGATCGAGGCTGGCCGGGAGAAGGCAGAGTTTGAAAGGCTGCTGAAGTAAGAAACTTGATTTAAATTTGTTCACATCAAATCACATTACCTTAAGATTTGGAGTCAAAGTAAAACACCACTTACAACCCAGTGTGTACGCAATGCAAGTTCAAACGCACCTAGTATTAAGGCTTTAATATTAGTTTCCATTTATTCATACTAATTTTACATTCAGCTGTACCATTTTATTCAAATTAGCTTTCACTGCCACTTTTACCTTTCTCCACACAGGGTGCAACAGGAAGCAATCACCAAACAGAAGGAGGAGGAGGAGAGGCAGCGTCAGAAAGCGCACCGTCACGCCGAGGTAATCCGAACTCAGGTGAAGGAGCGTGAACTCTCAGCCGTAGCTAAGCGCAGAGAGATCTTCAAGGAGGCCGAGCGGTTGATGGAGGATGCCCGGCAGAGGCGCGTGCGCCTCGATGAGATGAAAGAGAAGAAGTTGAAGGAGCTTAAGTAAGTACAGGCAGGTTAAAGGGTCTTTTTTTGTGGCTGATATTTTGGACAGGACTGTCTTTAACTAAATCAATCTGACCGGTTTGTCAATGCGCAGGGCTACCGGGCTCTCTGAACAATACTGCAGCGAAGTGGAAAGGAAGGCGCGGGCCGGTGCCCTCTAACTCACTCACAACCGGATTTTTTTTTGTGGTCTCATTTAAGCAGAAAGAACACGTTTCAAGTACTAATATGTTAAATAAGTAACTTGAACATCTATAAGAATGTATCATTAAAGGTTTCTACTGCACTTTAATTGCTTTTGACCATTGGTATGTACTGTACACATTTTAGTAGTTGGTGTTTTGGCTTCTTTTTGAGGTATTACTACTTCCTCTCACACAGACAGATTCCACAGGAGACTGGATACAATTTTTAGTTTTTATTTAGGCTAGTATTTCCCTTTCAGTTGAGTCATATTCTTCCACTTATCAATGACAGATCCCCTTTATTATTAATATGCATGACAACAGAAAGGAATTCAACTTATGTTAGGGTTAGGATGACACTTTACACACACACAGCTTAAAGCATGTAGGGAAGTTAAGTACATCAAGGTAAATACAGGCTCTTATTTCAGACAATTCTTGACAAAGAATTGGATGAGACCTAATTTCTTCATAACCATCTAAACACACAACCTACAGGAGTGTTCATTGATCTAGTCAAGCTGTCATTAGAACACCAAAAGTTCCACAAGCCTGTCTTCTTCTGCCTCCTTGTTTGTTCTCACTGCTAAGCATTAGAAGGAGGAGGAAACAGGACAGGGGAGTGGGTGGAGGACAGATGGGTGGGGTATCCATCTAAAAGTTTTCAATTCTTCATGTCCACATCCGTACACGCAAAAAAGTAATGGTGACCGAGGGAAACACTACAACACCTGGCATACACGGACCTCAGCTCAAGGAGGGTTCCGAGTAAATATATACACACACACACACACACACACACACACACACGCACACACACACGGTACTGTTAAGGGGTAAGGGCCCTGGGGATTGGTAGACGTGGTCCCGTCCTTGCACATACACAGATACAGTCTCACACAAGCACTGTACACGGCACAAGAGGTCACCTAAATACATGGAGCCAATGAAGGAAAGCTAACACCTAAGAGGGTGGATTGGATAGCCCAGTACAGGCTGAGAGGGGGTTAAAATTCTTAAGACCATCAGGTCACACTTTCTTGCTCGCTCGCTCGCTCGCACGCACTCACTCACATACATACATCCTCATCCACACAGTGACATACGTCTGTATGCATTTAAAACTCCATAAAGCTACACGCCTGTGCAGAATATACTATCATTACTTAGTGTTGCTAGCTATAGCCATTTAAATGGCAATATATGTTCAAATATTATATGTAACCTTTTTTCCTCAGAATATACAACGATGAAATGCATTATACAGACAAACGAGACAATGTAAGCTGTTCAGTACATCAAAAGTAAGAGCTTCTCTACATTAATTTCTTCACGAGTGCAAAATCCAATGCTCCTCCACCTACTTCAAAGGTTCGTTGCTGAGCTTTAGCAAGTCCACTTCTGCAAAAACCATAAACCAATAAAAAAAACATGACAATTACAAACACCAAAAAATATTCTAAACAAGTAGTCATAAATATGGAATGTGAAAAAACAAACATGTGGTCCAGTTTCTTTCCAAACAATACAAATAAAAGTCCTTCAATGCAGGTAAATGTTTTCTCTTGTAACGGTACAACATAATAAAAAAGTAGTACTCAAAACGAGAGTGGGCTGTTGCTTGCGTGTGGCCCCTGTTGTGAGTAGAAGACCATGGGAAGCTGGTGAGGAACACAAAAAGAGAAGGACAGATGGAGGAAGGTGTTGGTTCAAGTTGTGGTGGTGGTGGTGGGGGGGTGGTTGTTGGTTGTTCACATGCTATAACCGAAGCTGGGCTGTGGGGGCTGGCCGTAGCCTGGTGCTGCTTGGTAACCGTAGCCATAGGGCTGCTGAGGAGGCACGGCCACGTTGGGCCCTGCTGTGAGCATGAGCTGGGGTGTGCCTGCAACACAAACATTAGTAGTGAGGGGCATGGCCGTAGTCATATTGTTAAAAAAAAAAAAATCATGTTTCCTTAACAGCAACACAATTATCATCTGTGAGTGCTCCTTTATTTTTTACCGTAAACAATGGGTTGAGACTCAGTAGCTTGCTCCTCCTGTTTCCTCAGGGACTCGGACGCTTCGAGTTTGTCCACCTGTGGAAAACACAACAGTGGCAGTGTCAGACTTCAGTTACACTGTGGCCGACGGGGCTCTTGAAGAGCAAGGGCTGAGGCGCCGAGTTTGTAAAAACTGACCTCTGGGTTATTTCACAGGCTGACGGATGGGACCATTCCTGACTGGCGAAGACGAATATAGTCCAGATTTAAATTAAAACAGGCTGCAGGAGGCAGGCCTTGCTAATGAGTTGGGAGGTCCTCTATAAGGCAAAAGAAGTAACTACAACCAAAGAGCTACTGGCAACTATCAGCCTTGGCTACAACACTATCAGATACAAATTCACTTCTTTGTGGAAAGTATTAGGGGAGGAAGACAAAGACAAACTGGGCTACTGGGCAATAATGGTCCCACCATCCAGCCACCCAAATCATCTAATCTAACATGTTGGAGTATGTAGAGAACCGACCCCTCACCAGTACAAATAGACATAATAAGACCAACATTTCTGTTTTTCACCTGTTAGCTATTGTCCATCTCTCTGCACATTTTGTGTGTTAGGCTGCATTCACATACAGTCAGGCGGTCGTAAGGTGTTCCAGTCAACAAAACTCAGCAGCATGCTGTGAAAAGTTGAGACCGATTCAACTTTTGGAGCAACGCAGCCCGTCATCCTGAAGGGGCAAGTTATGAAACCGGCGGTCAGACTTGGCAGGCCATTTTGAGGTGATGTGAGAGCTCCGTGCAGTAATCATCACGGTCTCTTTTCTTTTTCACATTGAAATAAAGCTGCCTTCAAGTGCAGTTGGAAATGTCAAGATCTATAAACAATCTGACGGACAACAATAAGTGTGAAACATAAAGTCCACTTGTGCTACATTGGGTGGGACAGACACAATATGACATCACACAAAAGGGCCATTCAAGTGACACTCCCACTGCCGCACAACCCTGTGGTTTGAACGCATCCTTAGAGAGTGTGGACAGAGGACCTAACTTGATTAGCCTTTGGTAGCAATCAGGATTTGGTAGTTCTGTCAGTAATACTTACAATACAATTTAAAGCTATGAGCCTAATAGAGGTTACGACTTGATTCTGACAGACTTAGCTCTGAAGATGCCTTGGTACTAATAAAACAGTAAGGACATCTTGAGGCTGAAACATGCTTCATGTGTCTGTGTGTACGCTACCTTTTTTGGAGACTTGTGTGTGCCATCCACAAACATGAATGATCACTTCACTCTCATCCTTGGAAATTCATGGGACAGGTAAGAAAAGCTTTGAACTCTTTTATAACCTTCTATAGTCTAAGTTGGGGTTACTGGAATAAAACACAAACTGATATCAAGCGCATTTATTTGAAAATGCACTGAATTACACACATTTACCAAATTCCTACAGTATAGTGTAAATGATTAATGTTAAATATAGGGCTGCATCTAACAATTATGTTATCAATTAATGGATCATTCCCATGATCGAAAGAATAAAATAGTGAAAAATGCCCATTACAATTTCCTGTAGTCCGAGGGGAGGTCATCAAAAGACTTATTTTGTCCGACCAACAGTCTAAAGATGTTCAATTTATTATTACATAAGAAAAATAACATGATCAATTAATTGATTAACAAAATAGCATTTGATGTATGTATTTATGTAATTAGTTGACTAATTGTTTTGCAGTGGAAACTATCAGGTAACAATAAACATTTGTTGTCCCATTAGCCTATTCTATGATTACCAATTGCCACTGTTTGGAAACAACAACAATTTGTGGAGTACTCTGTGTGTTAGCAAGTTTAAACATCTTAAGAGGCATGCCCCCGGCCCATACACATGGCCCCATTAAGTCATTGCCTGCCTACAAACAGCTACAAGAAGCATGTAGAAACGTTGAGAATCAACTTGCTAAAACTGCCTGATTTTCCTTTGTTGCTTTAGTATTTGCTAAGCAGCTCAGACGCAGACAATGATGGGGAAAAAAGAGCTAAAAACAATTCAAAAAGTTAAGCAGCCAGTAAAAAGCTTCAGATATTACCCTCAGTTATGACAGTGTGCAGCTTAAATACTAAAGAAATCAGTTACAGTGGTTTTGGGTTCAGTTCTCTACATACTATCTGCTTTATTACGACTACAGTCAGTTAATCTAGTTAAGCAGGCTGGTTTGAGAAGAGACAGGCTCTTGTTTCGTTTCAGAAGAGAAGGGTTGACAGACATGCTGAAGCGGCAGTTGAGTTATTTTCTTCTTGAAGAGTGCATGAAAGAGAAAGACAGAGAAGCAGAAAGTGGAGGGAGTGTGAAAGAGGGTGGAGGGGATGGAGTTGTACAGCCAGTTTAAGGTTTCCAGAAGCAGGCACAGCCAACAACGATGTCTCCTAGTCTGGCCTGAGCGCTGCTGATGCTACCAATGGAGGGAGGGTAATGCATGCTTGTTGCTCTACATGTACACATCTTTTACCCCAAAGAACACACCCAAACAGCTTTTTTGCTCTAATAAACTCAAGCTGTTTGTTGCTTAAAGAGACCACATACTCAAAAGAGACTTATACGGCAGAAAAATAGCCCTCTCAAAAGGCATGTCCTAATGATTATGGTTTTTAATCGCCTGAGTTCTTCTATGGCATTGAGATGAATTAAGTATAAACCATGGAGAAAAATAATAGAAATGCTCTGTAAGAGCTCTTATTTAAAATCGAAATAATGGCACTCACTGGCTCTTTTATTACTGAAATTAGGTCTTACCCTTAGTTGTGCTCTATGCTTCACGACTGTCCAAATACAGTTATAGATATGCACTCACCCCTCTCAACATAAAGATATAATCAAAAATTATTAAAGCAATGTGTCTTAAAAATTTTACAAGGTCAACAAAAACATACTATTCCTGAAAGGGTCCTGAATCGAGTCAGTACGATGGAGAACAGCAGACAGCAGCTGAGTGGTGTTACAAGACAGATCGACATTAGCATTAATCTACACGCCTGGTGAGAATAGGACCTGACCACAGCAGGTGAGTTTGCTATCTAGAGTGGCGCTCTTCACCCATGCCTAAGGAGAGCTGATGGGCATGCAGGCTTAAGTGGATGGCTCGTTGTGTTTGAGGAGAAAGCCTGTGATGGGGCAGAGACAATTATCACTGGACCTGGCTGTTCCCCTCGGCTCTGTGGGGCTTTATTTCAGTTCATTGTGTTGATTTGCTGGCACGTAACTTATTGTTTCCGTTTACTCTCACTGCTCTCATGGTATCGTTGGCAACTGTTGGCAGCTGTATTCAGCTACCAAGCTTGAGTTTGCCATACCAACTTAAAACGTCAGGGTTGTGTTTATGTGTGTTTCCTGCTGACAAAAAAAACAAAACTGTTGCAGGGTTGAGGCGTGGAACAAGAAAAATTAGCAATGGCCTCATCAGCAAAATGTCAGTGTTTAACTGCTGTTAGCAAAGTACAAGTATATTGTGTCTGTAACTTTAATCCTGTAAATTAAAAGTATATAAATATAGATCCTGCTTTAGTTAGGATCAAAGCTAATGGTTGCTGTATTGACATGCCTGAGCAAGTCTGGCGACCTGACAGCAAAATGTCACCACTTCAACAAAAACAAAAGTTAACAGTGATCTCTGTTCAATTTCTCAGTAGGTGAATATTATCAGCACGTATTAATAATTAGATGTGATGTCAAGTAAGGAATAGAATTGTCACCTCTTAAACTAAGACATAAAGATCACATAAAAGATTCTCACACCTCCTCTTGCTTTGTGTTTTGTGCCAGTCTAATTAAATAACGGGGTGATCACTGATGACATCACCGATGACAGCAAACCTAGCAAAGGGACCCTGAGGGATGGGTGTGAAGAGCCCCGCTCTGGAGTCTAGTGGGTTGGTAGGTAGTCTAGTGGCGATGTGGAGTTTACAATCAGAAGCAGCGGAGTGACATGGGGGGGAGAGGGGTCATGCGGTTTCTGCTAATTTCACTCCTCCAAACTACAGGCTACAGGGTACGGGAGAGGGGTAAAAAAGAATGATTAGAAAATGGATTAGACTTTCACCTTTTCCTTTATCGCATCAACCTGGAAAGGAAATTAAGAGAGGCAACGTAAGGAGGAAAAAAAACAAATGCAAGTCTCCCAAAACAGAAAATGAGAGAGAGAGAGAAGAGCAAACAAAGGGCTGGTCACTTAAAGAAAAAAAAAAACACAAAACTCCTGAGAGACAGATGCGGGTAACAACACCACTTTTGATACAAATGCAGACTTGAGATCTCTCCGTTACTGTGGATTTTCCCTCGTTGCTTACAACATTGTAAACAACAAAATACATGTGGGTTTACAGTAAGTTTGAACACTTACACAAAATGTACTATGTAGAGTGTTTAATATATAATGCAAATACTTAGGAAAAGATTTTGTGTCACTATACAAATATTTCCTAGTTCTTATCCATTTCAAGTAACCAACGGGGGGGGGTTCCACAACAAGCACCAAAAAGTAGACAGCCACAAGAATACTCACTAAAACATGTTTGTGTAATTAACAGCTTATATGACAAACTGAAGTTTTTTTTGATTCATTAACATCCACCGAGTTGGCATTTTAAGTTTGGCAAATAAATGTGACTGGATTTATTTATTTATTTATTTATTAGAAATGCTTCACCCAGGTCCGCTGTCTATTATAAAAGCAATAGGTGGGTCATTCTGCATGCCATGTAACAGAGACAAATGGCAGCAGTTATGAATCTCCTTTAGAACACATTTGTATGGAAAAGTAGCTTGAATGGATGGAGATCAAAATGAAAAGGAGAACAACAGTGATGGCACATAACTGATAGAAGCATGGAAAGGTGAGCATGATTGGAATAAAGGATAGGCAGTACTGGGGGACGATACCGTCTGGGGAAAACTGTGCGACACTGCCTATGGTTATAGTATTTGCAAACATTTTATTTTTAGAAGCTGCTGGTGCTTTTTAGGTGTCAGTTGGGTTGAAACCGATCAGGGAAAAAGTATTCAAGTCAATTGAATATTTTCTTTCTTTCCATGTTACACCCCTCTGAACAGGTCTGAAATTTCCTCAAGACATGTGGGTCTCACAGATTTGCAAATACTAGTTCACAAGTATTAGCAACACCTGATGGCAGTAGCAAAAACCCATAGTCAATATCTTGCCCATCTACCTTCTTATTACCTTAGTTCACTGTAGTTACCTTAGAATTGTATAAGGTATCTATAGATGGATGCAATATACTTTTCTCTCTTAAGAAACCTTCTCACAAAGCCATCTAACTTGTCCTGATACACAACACACACTGGTTACCTTTGGCCAACCCACCTTAGAGAGATACTCCCTCATGACCTGGATGAAGTATGGCATGGAGAAGTCCATGATGTTGTGTCGCCAGGCGGTCTCCAGCACCACGTCGGGCCGCAGCAGGTCGTAGCAGGTGAATAAACAGGCTGCAAAACATTCCTTCTTGTCCTCATTCAGGAACCAAGCCAGGAGCTCCTCGGCCAGCTCGATGTCTTTGGACTCTGATGCGTACTGCATGGCATCCTGCGGAGCCAAAAACACAGTTCAATAAATTGACTTGGGTAAAGTGACCACATCTGCCATTTTACATTTTAGCAGAGTCAGTTGGTTTCAAGGTTAATACGTAATGCTGTGATTGACACTACTTGGAAGAAAAGGCTGTATATATGGAAAGGTGTTATTTGTTTTAGTAGCCACCCACCTTGTAGAGCTTGTCCTTCTTGCAGAGCTCCACACTCTGTTTCCAGCGGTTGTTGCCCTTAAAAAGGTAGGCTGCGATTCTCCTAAACTCAATCAACTCGTGCTTCTCCAAGCCCTGGGCCAGTGTGATGTTGTCAAAGTTGTCATAGGCATCGATGGAAGCACGCAATGCCTAGATAGTGAGAGAGGGGATGGTGTGATACAACTGAATATCCAAGTTTTTTCTCACTACAACCAACATAAAACATCTACAACAGATTGTTGTACTATGCCTTTTGATAACAATGTACAATATCAAATTATCATACCGCATAGTCTTCCTCAATGATGAAGAGGTTGTTGAGTGCCTCATTTACTGACTTGTTGTTGTGATTCTGGACAGACCGTAGGTAGGGTTTAACCAGAGGCAGCTGTTTCACCTAAACAAAGAATCATCAAAAGTAAATCATCACTGTCCCTTTTCACGTAATCTCCCATTTAATTGTTTCTTTTTCTTTTTGTAGTTCACCATCACATATCATGCTCTACCAAAAACCTACCTAAACTACTTCAATTGGGAAAAGTCACTCATAACCTGTGATCCACAACAGCAACTATTTTTTGATATTTTGTGAATGCATACAACCTAACACTTTTGAGAATTGTTTACAGAAAGCAATAAAGCCCAGGACCTTGCTGAAGAAGTTGACAGCTCGTGAGTGGTCCAGTCTTGGAGAGAGGACGATCAGCAGGTCGTTTAGAAACAATGGTTTGAACTCCAGATAAAACTGGACGGCCTTGTAGTACAACTCCACGTTGGCCACCTACAACAACAAGAAACACACATATGCTCAAACTGAAAAGCTACACATAATTTCTACCACAGTCGTAGCTCAGTATTGTGCTTTGTCACTGTTGTTAATAGTATAACTTGTTACCCGAAGGAATACTAGCATCACTAAACAGAACTAATCATCAGTACTTTTTTTTTTTTACCTTGGTGACAATGTCCTTGAACTGGCCCTCCTTCCAGGCATTAGATGGGTGGCTCATCATAGTGATGATGGCGTTGTCGTACTCTTCGTACTTGTCGTAGAGGAACACCAGCTCCCCCCAGAGATGGGCCTGCTCTGCTGCCCTGAGAACCTGACACACACACACACACACACACACACACACACACACACACACACACACACACACACACACACACACACACACACACACACACACACACACACACACACACACACACACACACACACACACACACACACACACACACACACACTTATATTTAAATTGGTAGACAGATAAGGAACATTTTTACAGACTAAGCAGAGAGAGGCTAGTCTTGATCAAATCAGTTACCATAAAGTCAAACTAAAACTGTTAATAGGGTCGGAACGGTTCAAGTAAAAAAAGCCAAAAGGTTTGGGCCATTAGTCACCAATGGGGCACATATGTATTGTTTGGTTAATGTTAGCCTCACAGACTTCAATCAAATGGGGGGGGGGCCCTTGCAAAACCACAGTTGGCACGGATAAGGATATGATTAAAGTAACTTTACTTGAGAAGTTACATCCCATTAAATCCTGTTCTATAATATCCCCAATTTGGACACTTCTCTTTCCATAATATCTTTTAAAAAAAGAGGAGTTTTTACCTCGCCAGTGTCACACTAAATTCTTGCTTTTGGGGAAATTACTGGAATTGTTGGATCCTTGTAAATTATGAGAGTGTGGTCTAGACCTACTCTACATGTAAAGTGTCTTGAGATAACTCTTGTTATGATTTGATACTATAAATACAATTTAATAATTGAGGAAACCTATTCTTTTAATAGATTAGACAATGAAGAAATGTATGTTTCTTATGCTCTTAGCCAGTACTTTGTTAAGGTAAACAGTTAACTTTGTTTCGCTAAATAAATAAATAAATATAAAGCCTGTTGAAATTGTCAATGTACCAAACATGGACCGAACTGAACTGAAAACTGTGACCCCAAAACAGTGATATGAACCAAACCGGGAATTTTGTGACCCATTCCACACCTAGTTGTTAATCAAGCTGTGCTCTTAAAAAAAAAAAAAGTTACATCTTTATGTTGTAAAGATTATTATAAACATTTTTTGTTTAAAAATGTCACGTTGTTCCCCTAGCCTACCTTTGGAATATTGACACGGGACCAGAAGAGCTCCAGGTGCTCCCTCATCTTCTGGGGTTTGAATTTGGAGTAGAGGATGGCCAGCTCAGTGAACATACCCATGTGAGCACGCTCCAGTCCAAGGGCAGCCTCCAGCATGGTGATCAGCTCCTCAAAATAACCGCGGTCCTGAAGGTACAGACGGACTTAATGACACTAACCATAACCCATTAAACCAGTAATAAAAACAGAATAAACAGTGCAAAACCTTACATTTTAAACTTAAGTTCAGGGGAGAAAGATTATTTAATTGTAGACTTTGAGAAGTTGGCTTAAAGTCTGGGTATAGCAAAATCAGTGATTTCCACTAATGTACCCTTCAGTCTTCAGCCCTAATTGGCTACCTGGCCCGCCAGCAGTTATTGCTCACTGCTGTGAACGTCTGTCCCCATAAGGCAGCACTCTTCTTCGGCTCAGGGGTTTTGTGCTGTGCTACCATGTGTCTGTGGTGCTTTTTTAGTACATGTGCTAGCAAATTAACAAAGCTGCAAACAAGTCTGTTAATACCAGCAGCTCGTTCTTCGGCTCAGTGCCGTCAGTGGACACTCCCTCATCTTCTCAGAGTAGAGAATACTATTATTATTTTCCCCCTGATTTTGAAACCTAACTTAATATAAGTCCCAGTTCAGGTTTGGCTGGGGGGTTAAAACTCATTTTCCTGTGGTCTGACAAATTTAGAACACATTTATTTTGGCTTTACCAGGACTTTAAATATATCACTTGAGCCAAGGAATGGTGGTACTGCTGAACCAGCACCAACAAAAACTCAGATTTAGTGCCATAAAAGGTGCAACATAAAGAAATTTCATCATTAAGCTTTGACAAATGATATTTAATTATAAAACAAAAGGTAACAGAAACCCCTGCTGTCCTGTGCACAATCCAGATATGTGCGGAGTAGTTACTCAGCATTTATAATAAGTGTAACTGGTCCCAGTTGCCCCTGTTACCTGGTAGTAGTTAATGAGTTCCTCCAGTTCATCGGCATGGACGACAATGTGCAGGCCACACATTTGGGCAAGACGGAACTCTTTCCCATCTACACACGCAAAACACACCTGGAAGAGAAGATAATTAAACAATGTGTTGAATAAAACTTAGTTGACAGTGAACGGCTTTTACTTACTGACACTATAAAAGGAATGCTTAGTGTTTAGCTTGAACTCAGTTCAAGCTCTAAAGTGCTACATCTGACTCTTTACTATTCAAAGGACTTTTTTCTCCATAAAGAGTTAGAGAGGAAACTGTATTGTAATTCCTCACCTCCTTCCAGGTGCGGGTGCTGTTGGCCTTGCGAGCTCCATCCACAGCTGCCTGGTACTCTCCCAGGTGCACCAGAGTGGAGGCCAGACGGCCAAAGTTGGACACATTATTGTAGAGAAGTTTGGCTGCCTCATACATCTTGTCGTCATAACAACGGTCACCCACCTCAAGGAAAATTGACAAAATGGAGCGCATTACCAAAGTAGCAACTGTTGAACAAGTGAAAGACAATTAAGCGGTAACAAGTGTGTATGTGAGTGCGTGCTGTACGCTTCCCAGGACCTACTTGCTGAATGTGAGCATTATTGGGCCCGTTAATGAACTCTTCCAGCTCAGCCAGGCGGTTTGTCTTGGCCAGGGCAAAGATCAACTCGGTTTCAACGTACGACTCGCGGGCCTTCTTACGGGCCATCTGCAAAAACTTGACCAGGTCCTCCCAGTTCCCTGCACACATCAATCAACTCGGATCAACTTCATGAACACATCAATCTACAATATATCTACCAAAACACTATTCAAGTGTCTTCATTAAAAAACAAAAAACATAACAAATGAGAAATCACACTAAATTTAGCCTTCATCAGCTCTAGGTACCAAATGAGCCAATACAATGGACACTTTTCATCTTACCGCTTTGGGCTGCAGCTTGTCCCACCTCCATGTAAGCAGAAGGGTCATCCGCCTTAATGTAAGAGTCAATGGCTTCTTTGACCAGGCCTTTCTGCAGCTGGGCCTTTGCCAGCTGACTCCACACTGGTGGCTCATTGCAGCGCTCCGCAAACTCATAAGCTCGGTCCAGGTTTCCAATGTGCTCAATCAGTACCTGGACAAAATGAGACAATGTTCAGATCCCGTTACATCAAGCTCAATAACACAATTCCGGTGGCCATTATAATCAGGCTTTAGTTCAAGTATGTGATTGCTGAATAACACGCCTGGCTTAAACCTGTAAACACAGTACAAAAGCTTTTGGGTTTATGTCCCTAGTTTTTAGACCCCTTACAGTCGAGCAGTAATGAGCAGTATTCCACTGACCTGCACAGCAGAGGTGTTGACATCAAATTTTCTAAAAATAGCAAAAGCCTCCTCAAACAGCTCATTACTGATGGCAATGTTCGCAATGTCTGGGGCATCATAGTTGTCCAGACGGTTGATGTACTCCATAACACGTGTCCGGTCAGCTTTAATAGCTGTCAGGATGAGTAGATTTTGGAGGTTTCTGAAAAACAAAAAGCCAGTCTTAGTGAGGGTCTTATTTTGTATGTGGCTAAAATAGCTAAATACATTTTTCAAGGTTTTTTAATATGATCACAATTCAAGGCGCGTCTACAAAACTGAAAGCAGTTCATCAGTGAAAAAATAAGTGACGTGCTTGTGTCCAAAACTTTCAAAATAAGGCTTAAAGAGACTTGCTTCTTACGGTCTTAAAAATATTTTTATTGTTGGAGATTGCTACACCTTTTTCGAAACACAATCCCAAACATGCAGCCACCTATAAAAATTTAGGATAGACAGGTAACATCAAGCCTTTCTCACCTGTGCTCGCTAAAGACAGAGTTATCCAGGACAATCTTCTCCAGAAGCTCGATGAGCTCATTGGGAAGGTCGGCAGTCATAAAGGCTTTGACTGTGACAGACACCTCCTCTGGATCCTGGGTCTCAGACAAGGCTGTCTGGACAACCTTCAGCAGAGAGGGACAACAGATTTGATACAGTCAAAAAAGAACAGAAAAAGAAGATGGATCCAACATGATGGCTTATTTTGTTTCACAGACCAAATGCGAAAGCCATGTCTGTAATCTAATCAGCTTTTTGCATTTAGAACTTAAGCAAATTTGTTAAGGTTGGATAATTTAGAAACAGATGCCAAGGGGACAGACCTGGTCGATGAGTGGTCTTCTGTAATTGTTGGTCTCCAGCAGCACGCTCGCCCACAACTCAGGGTTCTTGCGTTTTACAAGGTAGCGGGACAGACTCTTGAACAGCGAGTTTTCATTACACACCTGAAGCGTAATATACAAAAAAACTTTATCATGAGAGGAAACAGGTCAAAATTTCATGAAAGTAATGTAGCACAGTGAAACAGGTAACATTAATAAACAAAAAGAGCAATAAGACATGCAACATATATTTGTCACCAAGCAGGCTAACAAGGCTTCCAATGTAATGTAATTTATTTTAATCAGTTAACCCTTGTGTTTTAGCAAGCCTTTTGTCAGCTGGCCGGGGATTACGACTGGAAAATAGCCACCGAGGCTAAAGCTGCACCTTTTTCTGTGCAGGTAATTAAAGGGGACTGTCTACGACATTATAAACTACTAAAGTAAACTAGACAAAAGAGAATAGGAATTACCACATTACTCACAAAAGTACCACCATTTTTGCCTTTCACGAAGGAAGGATTTTAGTTTAAACTCACATGAATCAGTTCCTGGTCACATTGTCCTCTTTCATAGGCCACACAGGCCAAGTGGGGGTCTCTTTTCTCACAGTACTTGCCGACCACACGGCTGTCGTAGTAGGGGTTCTCCCTCAGGAAGCGCTCAGGGTTGTTGTTGCTGTCAATGTAGATCTTGGCCAGGGCGTTGTGGGTAGCTGGCTCCTCACAACCTTCATGAATACGAGCCTCTAACCAAGGCAGCAGCAGCTTCAGTCTGTAGAAAAGTACACAGTACGGATTTTACAGCAGCCAAGCAAGGTTGGAGCAGAAAAGCAACTCATGACTCTATAAAGACCAAATGTTGACTCAATGATTCCACTCTTGCTATGCAGTTCAATTAGTTCCTCTCTTCTTACCGATTTCTTTTCTCCACTTCAGCCACCAGTTCGTCCGTGGAGAACTGCCCTCTAACTACCAAAATCAGGTTCTTAATCACATCCTCTGCACAATCTACATCCAGTAATCCTCCAATGACCACTGGCAGACGGCTTGGGTTCACCTGGAATAAATTATCTTAAAGTTGAAACATATTCAAGGTCAAATGCAGAATAATAGTTTATTTCAAGTGGAATGAGGCCATCTGCTATCTAAAGCATTCCTTGCATCAATGACAAAGTATAAAACGTAAATAAAGCATAGAGGGATAGGAAGAGAAGAAACAAGATACAGGATGCACTTTTCAGTCAGACTGAGCAAAACCCTTTTAATGTCGGTTGAGTTCAATGTTACTGTATTTACTGTTCTGGATTTTTCTATTTAAATATAAACTATTTCTACCAGGCTAAGAAGCGTAAGTTTACCTTCTGAACGTAGATCTCAATGTATTTCTGCAGGCTGTTGCGGTACAGGTAAAGGACCAGATCGTGGACAAAATCAAAGCGGTCACACACAATGATCAAAGGCAGCTGGTCAGTCAGCTTGGCTTCCTGTAGAGATAAATATTTAAAAAAATGTATTGGCCATTAAAAAAAGATAGCTTTGTTTAATGATAGTCTGCATAAATTTGTGGCAGACAGGTTAGATTATTTTAAAGAAACATTTTTATTCTGCACTGATCCATTTCTGACCTTGAGGAAGTTCTTCACACGTTCAGGGTCGTAGCAGTTACTCTCTCGGCAGATTCTCTCCACCTCTTTGATCTGGCCCGTCTTGCAGGCAGCCTGGATATATTTGAAGTGGACCTCTGGATCCTGGCTGAAGTTCACAATGGAACCCAAGAAGTAGAACAAACCTGAAAGACATAAAAATTCAAAATCAAGAGGAGAACTGACTTCTTTTAAAACAAGCTGTTTTTTTCAGGGCAAATTGCTTGACACTCAGTATATTACCAGTATACCTTCAAAGCTCTTGAACGACTCAAAAAGTTCAGTGAGGGACTGAGTAGTAAGCTGCTCATGGTACTTGGAGGCAACCTGGACACAGATCTGCAGGTTCTGGCGGATGTTTGCAGATAGCATGGCCCTCAGACACTCCAGAGAGTCCTCCACTGACAAGGAGCCAAAGAAATTCACCAACCACTGCAGAGACAAACAGCACAAAATCAGCAAATCTGGAAAACAGGATTATAGTCCCTTTTTTGTAATCCATTTCTGTTAGTATTTTCTTGGGTTGAATGGTCTGTTTTACCTCTGGGTTGAGAAGGTGTGTGTGCACCACAGCACGCTTAATATCATACAAGTCAGTATAATGCTCCAGCGCCCTCTGCAGGAGGCCGGCCTTCTCACACAGCTGTGCCACGTGAGCGCGGTCATAGTGGGTGAACATCTGATTGCCCAGGATTGCGTCTGCAACCTGCAAGACATGACATATGGACAAAGACATTTCAACATTGTTTGAAGCTTAGTTTTAAGCTGTGTTAACAGGAAACTTTGCAAATAGGCAACAGGAAATTAGATTGTTGGTAAAAGGAAACATAGTGAGACACTGTTTAAAGGAAGAAAACACTGAATGGTGGTGAACTGTGGTGTTTCAATTCTAGATCAGGTCATTTATGTACCTGTGGCGCATGCACCAAATTCATTTCCAGCAAACGTGTCTGCAGTGGTCCCTCCATGGGCCTGTTATTCTTCAGGGCATCTAGTAGGAAGGATGTGCACTGCTGGATCAGGTTGTATTCCATAAACACATCAACAATCTAGAGACACAAAAGAAAAATAATCATAGATGTCAAACTCCTCTCAAAATGATTGTTTGGATTTCTCTTTAACCAAAAAACAGCTTCCAGATTTGACATGTAGGTGCTTATGGTACTTATGAATGGTGAAGATTTGTTGTAGTTTTTTTGTTTTTTTTTTATACCTGTGTAATGTCAGCAAGTGGCTCTTCGTCCTGTACCAGCATCTGGGAGAACTGAAGTCCCTGCTCTGGACTGATCCGCATTACGTTCCTTAGCAAGAAGATCCAGTCTGGAGTGTATCCCACCTACAGGGACAACAGATATTTAGACATAATAGCTCTACATCTAAGGTGCAACATGGCCATGATGGAACGATATAAAACACAGAAATCTGAAGACAGAAGAGGAACACAGATTACAAAATAGAAAAATAGTTCCCTTCTCTGTACAACAATTCTCTAATTTTATATATGATAAACTTGGAATAACAAAGTCAGGCATTGTCACCAACCTTCTTGGCATAGAGAACAATCTTCTGGAACTGTCCAGTCTCCGCAAAACACTGAATGACCTTATTGGGGACGTTGGCTCTGAGGTAGACACTGAGGGCAAGAGTAGGATCTACAGACTTCACCAAATCGCCAAGCTCCTCAGAGCACTCCAGCTGCGTGCGTACACACACACACACACACACACACACACACACACACACACACGGTAACCATTTATTTACAGATGCAGTACAATACATACGCAAACTCATGATTGGTGAAAATAAAAATCTGAGTAAATCCAATCAACTGGAAACATACTGTACCTTGTCCTCTTTCAACCATTTCTCCAACAGTTGCTTGCGGCCCTGTTGGAGGACAGGCCTACACAGCTCCAGAGACTCAAACTTATTAAGTTGGCCTTGGTCCAGCAAGATGCCAAAGTATTGGAGCAAGGGAGACGTCTGGCCTGGTTGGGCTGGAACACTCTGGAACCGACGGATGGTGTCTGGGGTTCGCAGGATACCCTGGAAAAGAAGAAGGAATGGATACACAAAGTAATTAAGTAACAGTGGGAAGATTCAGTTTGATAAAAGTCAACTTTAAGCATTGCATAGAAGAATAATGGTGTACAGTTATGTTAGGTGAACATTAGTGACTATAGGATTCAAAAGATTACTTTTTGAAACTTTAACACAAAAAACTGCATTCCCAGTTAATCTGTCTAATTGCTTTTAAACTATTTTGAGATGCAAATCTAAACTTGTTTTACATAAAGCTGGTGTTTACTGTCATTCTAAGCTACAGCAATCTGCTTAGTCTTAACAGCCGGAGCTTGTATTAGTTGAACTGAGAATAATGTCACGTTGTTTGACCCCTCTTTGAGTGCCCAGTGGCACACTGGCAGTACCTTGGGTGCATTGGCCGCCACCTTGGCAGCTTCTGAGTAATTCCCTGCTGCAAAGAGGGTGTTGAATTTGCGGGCAAACAGCTCCTCAGCTCCAGCAAGGTTGTTGCGGACAGCCATGCGGAGCGCCAGGTCTGGGTTCTGGAGCACATTGGTGATATAGGGAATGATGTTTTCCTCCTCCACGCATACCGACAACACCTGTAAAGTACATTTGTATTCTTTGTTAGGGATTACCATACATTCTAATCCATGCAAAGTGAACAAAACTACTAAGATTATTTGCAACACTTTGACACGTGCCTGTATTAACAGTGCACTCTTTTTTTAAAGATTATTTTGGGGGATTTTCTGCCTTTATTTGATTGAACAGCTAGGTGAGAAAGGGGAGAGAGAAGGGGAAGACATGCAGGAAATCATCACAGGTCGGATTTGAACCCTGGACCTCTGCGTCAAGGCATAAACCTCTCAGTATATGTGTGCCTGCTCCACCCACTGATCCAACCCGGCCACTAACAGTGCACTCTTAATTGACAGTGAAATGTTGGCATGTTCTTTGTACACACCCCTACATGCAAAATAGATTTAAGTGAATTAAATCCTAAAAGTGTACTTGTCTCATACCTAAATTACACAGAGGGATTGTCGCATATAGTGGCACATTTTTGTGAATGTGTGTGTGTGTGCGCGTGAGCAATACACTGAGCTGTACATGGTACACCTGCAGGTAAAAGCCAAGAGCAATAACATTAGATTGTGAAGTCTGCTTGCCAAGCTTAACCCTCCTGCTGTGACTGTCACATGCTGCCTGACACCAAAGATGCTGCTACAGTCTGTTATTATCAGAGATTGGGTCGGTCAAGGTCACCCAACAACACCTACGCTACTACACTGACAGACAAAAGCACTGACATACCACAAGGAGAGTGAATTACCAACAAACTTCAGCAATTACAGACCAACTTAAGCAAAAATATATTATGAGGTATCCAGTCATCTGATGTCAACTTTCAATTCAAATAAGAAGCAATCTGAAAGATGTAATTTCTTTTGACTGTCAGATCTTGAAGAGCCTTTGCTAGGGTCTTTCAAACGATGCTTATTTTTAAACATTTATTATTACAATTTCACACTATTAGATAAATGAAAGGCCAGAGTATGTGACATTTTTGAAAATAATTAGAGAACCATTGTATTATAATACCTGTCCTTTCCTGTTGACTCCAATGATACCCGCAGTAGGCTCATGGGGGGCAGTGACAAAAATGGTCTCCCCACTGATCCGATTCATGTAGATACAAGTTCCAGTCTCCAGGTCATAGAGGTGGATGTAGCCATATTTGGTGATGAGAAAGACTACATCTTGCTTGGAACTGATCTAGGTGTACAGAAAGAGTAATCTGGTTACAAAGTGTAAATTATAAACAAATAGATCATTATTAAAGTGCAAGACATTGAACCCAAAGCTAATGCAGTATTGTCAGGTCCCACTCTGACCTGGCAATGCCCCTCCGTGTTACACACTGAGGGGCAGGGTTTCTGCTGTTTTCACAGAGTCAAATGTAAGACTTTTTTGAAACCATTATGAGTGAAATTTAAGACGTAGATCACAACATATATAAATATTTGTGGAGCTGTTGTGGAGGTAGTGCTAGGGTCAGGGCTGGAGACCCTCACAGCAGATAGAGGTTTCTCACTTTTTGCATGAGACTCTAGCGCACATACGCCCAATGTTCTCAGTTTAAATTACATTTCTTGCATAAGAAGCCCTAAATTCAGTTTTTTTCAAGTCAAGTATTGCTAAACTTGCACTTCCCCATTGCCGAAGAATATAAAAAAAAAGTACACTTGTGGTACAATCGGTAAGAGACTTGCGCTAATAACACGAAAGCTGATTGGCTGCAATATTAGTTGCATATTGGTCTCATTTGTAGTTGTAATACAGCAAATTATATTTGGACTAACAAAAGAGAGAACTACAACACCCTGGAATAAAAAAACTAAACAATTATCATTCTAAAGCGTATTAGAGGTAGTGCTACATGGACATAGGAAAATTAAGACCTGTTTAAAATCACTTAAGAACTAAAACACAATATTTAAGCAAATGTAAGACTGTTAAGGAAACCCTGTAAATACCTCAATATCTAAATCTACCCCAAATCTAAACAATTCTTGATAACACCCCTTATATACCCCAAAACAGCCCTTATCTCAATCCTAAAGGCAATGATGAACCAGTGGGAAACATGGTTTTCAATCAGGAGGAAATCTTGTTTCAAGTACAGGCTCTAAATGTCTTCTCCTGAGTAGTTTTTGTACCTGCATGGCAACAGGAAAGTCATTCTGAGCTTCTGGAGGAAAGAAAACGTCCACAGCTTTCTTTGGAAATGGCTGGTTCCCAGTCGGTGGAGTCCCTACTTCAATGATATGCAGCTAGAAGCAAAAAGACAATGAGATAGATTGTGTTACAAGGGCCCGTGGAATTTCTTTTGCAATGTAACAACTTTGATTTGATTTCATCCTGAATGCTTATTTATTTTCACTTTTCAAATGAGTGTTTCCTGAGACTTTGTAGTACTAGTAAATCTTACCTTTCCTCCTGCCTGTCCTCGCACTGCAAAGCAGAACAGGGTTGACTCTTCAGTGTTTCCTTCCATCTTGAACTGTGCAAAGCCGGCGGCATGCCCCTCAATGGGCTGAGACACTTTCCTGTCCACTGAGTACAGCTGCATGGCTCCAACAACACGGTTTTGCTAAAGAGAGAAAGCCCACAAGTTAACCCAAAAGCATTTGTGATTTATAGTCGCATTAGGATTTCTTGGGGTTTTATTGATTATTTAACACCTCTGCCTACAGCATCACAAAGAAGACTGAAGTCTCTGATGAAATCTGCTGTTTTATAACACAAACCTAACCTGCAATATTTAATACAAATATATCTTTACATTACACAGATCACAGACATTTAAATTTTTTTTAAATTACACTGTATGTTTGGTGAAACTATATATACACACCACCAAATTGCCTGTCACAAAAGCTTGATTTGGTACAGTCAGATGGCTGAGAGGCTACTCTATATTTTTGAATGGTCTTAATGCTTTATGATTTAAGAAAGTCCTCTTCAAAAGTAGACGCTACTTTGTATAAAAAGTTTGCAAAAAAGGAGTGTTTTGTATTGTACTGGAACTACACTCAGTGCTGGAATTTTTTTTAGATTTCCTTTTTAATTAAATACAGCACAATAAAACAGTCATTTTTCCCAGAACTTGTTAGAAGTCACATATATATATACACACACATACATATATATAT
>NC_048409.1:19514765-19522378 GCF_013103735.1 Etheostoma cragini
TCATGGTGTGGGGAATATTTTCTTGGCACTCTTTGGGCCCCTTGGTACCAATTGAGCATCGTTGTAACGCCACAGCCTTCCTGAGTATTGTTGCTGACCGTGTCCATCCCTTTATGACCATAATGTACCCAACTTCTGAAGGCTACTTTCAGCAGGATAATGCGCCATGTCATAAAGCTGGAATCATCACAGACTGGTTTCTTGAACATGACAATGAGTTCGCTGTACTCAAATGGCCTCCACAGTCACCAGATCTCAATCCAATAGAGCATCTTTGGGATGTGGTGGAACGGGAGATTCGCATCATGGATGTGCAGCCGACAAATCTGCGGCAACTGTGTGATGCCATCATGTCAATATGGACCAAACTCCCTGAGGAATGCTTCCAGCACCTTGTTTAATCTATGCCACGAAGAATTGAGGCAGTTCTGAAGGCAAAAGGGGGTCCAACCCGTTACTAGCATGGGGTACCTAATAAAGTGGCCGGTGAGTGTATATATATCACTGTATGTATATACAGTGACGAAAATAAGTATTTGAACACCCTGCTATTTTGCCATTTCTCATACTTAAAAATCATGGAGGGTTCTGAAATTGTCATCGTAGGTGCATGTCCCCTGTCAGAGACGTAATCTAAAAAAAATAATCCAGAAATCACAATGTATGTTTGATTAACTATTTATTTGTATGACAGAGCTGCAAATAAGTATTTGAACACCTGTCTATCAGCTAGATTTTTTACCCTCAAAGACCTGTTAGTCTGCCTTCAAAATGTCCACCTCCACTCCATTTATTATCCTAAATTAGATGCACCTGTTTGAGGTCTTTAGCTGCATAAAGACAGCTGTCCACCCCATACAATCAGTAAGAATCCAACTACTAACATGGCCAAGACCAAAGAGCTGTCCAAAGACACTAGATACAAAATTGTACACCTCCACAAGGCTGGAAAAGGCAACGGTGAAATTGCCAAGCAGCTTGGTGAAAAAAGGTCCACTGTTGGAGAAATCATTAGAAAATGGAAGAAGCTAAACATGACTTTCAATCTCCCTCGGACTGGGGCTCTATGCAAGATCTCACCTCGTGGGGTCCCAATGATCCTAAGAACGGTGAGAAATCAGCCCAGAACTACACGAGAGGAGCTGGTCATTGACCTGAAAAGAGCTGGGACCGCCGTTTCCATGGTTACTGTTGGTAATACAATAAGACGTCATGGTTTGAAATCATGCATGGCATGGAAGGTTCCCCGGCTTAAACCAGCACATGTCAAGGCCCGACTTAAGTTTGCCAATGACCATTTGGATGATCCAGAGGAGTCATGGGAGAAAGTCATGTGGTCAGATGAGACCAAAATAGAACTTTTTGGTCATAATTCCACTAACCGTGTTTGGAAGAAGAAGAATGATGAGTACCATCCCAAGAACACCATCCTTACTGTGAAGCATGGGGGTGCTAGCATCATGTGTTGTTTTTTTTTTTTCTGCACATGGGACAGGGTGAATGCACTATATTAAGGAGACGATGACTGGGTCCATGTAATGCGATATTTTGGGGAACAACCTCCTTCCCTCAGTTAGAGCATCGAAGATGGGTCGAGGCTGGGTCTTCCAACATGACAATGACCCAAAGCACACAGCCAGGAGAACCAAGGAGTGGGTCTGTAAGAAGCATATCAAGGTTCTGGCGTGGCCTAGCCAGTCTCCAGACCTAAACCCAACAGAGAATCTTTGGAGGGAGCTCAAACTCCGTGTTTCTCAGCGACAGCCCAGAAACCTGACTGATCTAGAGAAGATCTGTGTGGAGGAGTGGGCCAAAATCCCTTCTGCAGTGTGTGCAAACCTGGTGAAAAACTACATGAAACGTTTGACTTCTGTAACTGCAAACAAAAGCTGCTGTACCAAATATTAACATTGATTTTCTCAGGTGTTCATACACTTTTTTGCAGCTGTGTCATACAATTTTTTGTACATTACAATCAACATTTTTTTGATTATGTCTCTCACAGTGGACATGCACATACAATGACAATTTCAGACCCCTCCATGATTTCTAAGTGGGAAAACTTGCAACATAGCAGGGTGTTCAAATACTTATTTTCCTCTCTGTGTGTGTATATATGTATATATATATATAACCAATCAGAATTGAGTACTCACCCAGCCCATGCTATGATAGTATTTAGTGAATGTGTTAATATTTTGTCAAGAAGGATTACCTGTGCTGAAATGCCAATAAGCAGCAACCACTTCTGTTTGGCATCAGTGCGGTAGTTGATGATCTGGCAGCCTGCCAGGCTGGAGTGACGGTCAAAGACCTTGATTGGCTGAGAATCACCCTCCATGCTCCAATGGTAGACTGCATTGTCTGTGACCAGGGCAACGGTGTTGAGGGAGATCCACTTCCAGAAGGTCACGTCATCGGTCATCGTGTGAGCCTTCATCTTGCTCTTCATCTCAATATTAAAGATCTGCAGGGTTTTTGCCGCTGAAAATATTCAAAGCTTAGGTAAACATACAGTGACACAGATGAACGCTGTGACACCCCCACCCAAAACATAATAATAATAATAATAATAATACTAATAATAATAATAATAATAATAATAATAATAATAATAATAGAAAAAACCGAAGAAGCAAAATCAGTTAGTGACTAAAGCTACAACGCACAAACCACAGCAGACTTTGGAAGTAAACATACAATTTGAGCATACCAACTTCCAATTGGTGGAGAGATGTTGGTAGTCAAGGTTTGGTTTAACTAACACCAAAGGACCATACAGGAAGCCAGTATCAGGGACAAAATAAGAGGCAAGACCAACATTGGGGCAACCACTGTTTGATCTGCATTCAGTTAGGTCTGATGCAACAAACCATAATTAAATGTATTCAGTTAAGGTTGAAAATGGAAATCTCTTGGGATAATGTGAAAACTCATCTATAAAGCAGATTATTTTATTTTATTTGAGAAACTCAAACACTCTAGACTGTGTTTAGACTGACATCAGCAATGCATCAAAAAATACAGTCCTTTTATACATTTCAATGAGGCCGGTGTGTTGACACAGTGGGGGAGGACGACAAAAAAGTTGAATGTGGCTCAACTTTTTCCACAACGCTACGCAAAGCACTACTTTGGCTAAATCTGTGCAGATGCAGAGTCCACGTGAATTAATTTGCAAAGTGAACGTGGTTTCGCTACAGTTGACCTTGTATCATCACAATGGATGCTAAAATGATTGTCATTGTAGTTATTTTCCAAAATTATAAAATCCTGTCTCGTAAGATATAAAATGTGCAGCATCTAGTGTCAGATTAGCCTTGAACTCGTGGATCTACTACGTAAAACAAGATACCCTGGATCCAATTTCCTAATTCCACTTGTAAAAAGACACCTGTATCAATAACAGTGCTATTTTGGGTCTGGATTAGAGGATGGATACCCGACCCGAGCCCGACGGGACCCGACGGTACCCAACGGGCCGGGCCGGGTTCGAACAGATTTTTAGAAAGGATGCTCGGGTTCGGTTTGGGCTCGGTCACATCAGCGCGACAAGGCATTGAACATTTTTTTGTTACCGCACCTCTTATTGGGGCGGCTTATCAATACAGGTTAAGCAAGGTATTTATTTTACTCATATTTACTGACATAATCCCCCACATGTGATGTTAATAAAAGCGGGCTTTCCACACAAACAAACGTACATGTGTCATTAGTATGAGAAACAAATGCGATATTAACTGTGTCGGGCTCGGGTCGGGTTCGGTTACTGCTCTGTCGGACGCGGGCCGGGCTCGGACAGAAAAATCCAGCCCGATCCGCACTCTAGTCTGGATGCACGCTTTAAGATATTACAACTACTACACTTTCTGTGCTTCTTAACCGGATCAACAATGGCTTTCCATGTTGTTTTGGTACAATGGTCCAATTCTCTACGGATCTTCAACCAGATCAACAGACGTCTGCATGAAAACATGGTGCTGAATGCAAGCCAAAATGGGGCTTTATGGCCTGTGTCCAGCCCTCCACCTACTAGAGAAATAAAAACTACAGGCATGTTGTTACAACTCTTAAGGGATTCTCTACAAAATGTAATCCTAAAATAAGGGATGTGGGAATTTGGGTTGGATCTGAATGCAGATTAGCAAAAGACGACCACAAAACACACAAACAGATGTGAGGATGAGAAGGATGCTGGACGGATGCACTCACACGCTCATTCTATTTTTTTTCTACTCTCACTGGAAGAAACGCAAGCCAATTTGTGCGGCCCAAGACACATTTTGCAATGCATACAGTGACATTTCTGAATAAATGCTTTGGTAATACTGCGTGTATAGTCCATTAAAAAATAAGACTGCCTAAATAAAATGCGGTAACAAGAAAGGAGGTGAATTTCCGCAGTAGGTCTAGAGCACATATACCGCAATTGAAACAGAGGTTATTTAACAGCAACATTCAACATCCAAGCAGTTACTGTCGCTGAACATTCATTTGATCTCTGAGACTGGTGTCACAGGTTAATCCATGACCATCATCATTCTAAAAACCTTGCACTTCTAGATGTATATATGACAATGATAAACTCCAGAATGGTAATGCATCAAATATAAGAACAAAATAAAGTTTCAGCTCAGTTTCACTCTCTTGCATGCTCACTCATTTTCTTTCTTATAGTGGAAGCTGCAATAGACACAGTACAGGCCAAAAGTTCGGACACACCTTCTCATTCAACTTCTTTCCTTTATTTTCATGACTATTTATTTACATTGTAGATTATCACTTTAGGCATCAAAACTATGAATGAACACATGTGGAATTATGCACTTTCTCAATGAGCTTCATGAGGTAGTCACCGGAAATAGTTTTCACTTCACAGGTGGGCCTCGTCAGGGTTAATTAGTGGAATTTATTTATTTATTACCGGGGTTGGGACCATCAGTTGTGTTGGGCAGGATGAGTCAGGTTGATACACATCCGACAGCCCTATTGGACAACTGTTAGAATTCATATTATGGCAAGAATCAATCAGCTAAGTATAGAGAAACGAGTGGTCATCATTACTTTAAGAGATGAAGGTCAGTCTGTCCAGAAAATTGCAAAAACTTTAAATGTTTCCCCAAGTGCAGTTGCAAAAACCATCAAGCACTGCAACAAAACTGGCTCATGAGGACCATGAGGACCGCCCCAGGAAAGGAAGACCAAGAGTGTTTTCAGTTATTTCCCACTTATTTGTTAAGTACATAATTCCATATGTGTTCATTCATAGTTTTGAGGCCTTCAGTGATAATCTACAATGTAAATAGTCATGAAAATAAAGGAAAAGCATTGAATGAGAAGGTGTGTCCAAACTTTTGGCCTGTACTGTAGACCCAAGCAAGACAAACTATTGATGTGCATTTCAGCTTGCTCTCTACTCGATACATTATGTATAATTAAAATTAATTCATTATAACTAACTGTGCATCTCCCTGTGTCATTATTCTGTGCTTTGCTACATGTGACAGTGTCATCAAAATGGTACATTTTCTTATTCTACACATAGTAACTTAATGGGAAATTTGGTAGATATAATATAAATATCACAACAAAGTCAAGGTTAGATTAGCATATACATGAACTTAGTAGAGAGAGAATACCCTGCTAACCGGTAGGAATGTACAGTCTTCTGACGACCGATAAATATATATATTTGACTATAACATCACAGGCCATTTCTAAGTAGAACTAGTATTACCGTTGTGCTTTGCACATCAAGCAGACTAAGTAACGGCAATTTCACAGGAATATGTCCACAAGACAGCAATCCAGAATGATTTACAATGTATTCTGGACTAGCTTATATGTCACTGCTTGCTTGATTTTCACATTGTTTAAACTACCTTATTTTTTTCTGCATGTTTTAGCCCTTATTACATACATTACTACCAACTATTTTCCAAGGCACATAACATCTTGTACCATTTGTTAATAATCAACCGATTCTCCATTACTGCCAGGGTTTGTTTAATTTCAATTGATTTAAGATTTTTTTTCTTCAAAGACCATTTTCTGGAAGATATGTATGATGATATGTGGGTGCCTTAAAATTTTGACTGACAGCTTGATATAACAGAGAAACTGCGTTATTTAATTTTTTAATAAAGAGGCAGTAAGATTTACATGATTATCACACAGCCAATGTTAGCCCTGAGGTTTGCTACATGTGAGTCAACCTCTGGGAGGTTTTCGCCTCCAAGTCAGTGTATTCATTAAACTCTGTTTTTAAGATTCTGATGTTTTAGAAAATAGTCAGCTGTAATATAAAGTATATGTAGCACAAATGGGACAAACACTCAAAAAAAAGATAGTCCTTTAAGCTGCCCTCATACTTTGGCTATGCTTGTTTGCGTAATTGTAAATCCAAGCATTCATTAAAATGGCCAAGTGTGCAAACATTTCCAGACAGTGCAAACATGATTACACTTTGACAACTCATGATATGTAAAATTCAACTCACCGTCTGCAAACATAAGAAAGCAGTAGGAAATGAAAAAAGAGCAAAAACAAGCAAAATAGACAAAGCATTCATGACAGCATGACATTTTACTACCACTAGTACTACAGCTACCTTTCCTAAAATATCAATGCCTTGTACATTTAAATGTGTTACACTATACCTTAGCTACTGAAACCGTTTTGACAAACAAAATGGGGTGGTCTACATATGAACATCAAAATGAAAAGCAGACTGTGACAGCTACATAACTGACTGACAACACAAACTTTTATTTACACAAATGACCCAATGTATTAGAAAAGCACCATACCAAGTTAATTCTGGGAAAAAATGTTTACTTTAAGTCTTATGTGCTTCCAGAAACCTAGCACACTCCTATCTTGGTGGCACATAAAGCTATGTGCTAACAGCACTAGATATGCATTTCAGCTAGAGCTTACCTTTAAGGGCAATAACTTTGCTGGCAGGGTTCATGATGGCGCTGTCTGCAGAGATGGGCCTGCGGATGGGATTATTGGGGTCGGCCATATCAATGATGACAACCTGGGCCTGCTCTCCCACTTTCTCTCTTATACAGATGAACTTGTCAGACTCCATAGTAAGAGTGCTGAATCCAATGTTGGCTGGGTTGATTCCCAGGTTCTGGAGCTGAGATATGAACGCATAACCTGTTTTAGTAGCATGGCCAACATAGTTTACTTTTAAAAATGTCTCAACGATGAAACAAATTACAGTGGTGTGAAAAAGTGTTTGCCCCCTTCCTCATTTCCTGTTCCTTTGCATGCTTGTCACACTAAAGTGTTTCGGAACATCAAACCAATTTCAACAATAGTCAAGGACAACACAAATAAACACAAAATGCAATTTGTAAATGAAGGTGTTTATTATTAAAGGTGAAACAAAATCCAAACCATCATGGCCCTGTGTGAAAAAGTGATTGCCCCCCTTGTTAAAACATACTATAACTGTGGTTGTCCACACCTGAGTTCAATTTCTCTAGCCACACCCAGGCCTGTTTATTGCCACACCTGTTCATAATCAAGGCATCACTTAAATAGGAGCTGCTTGACACAGTAAGGTCCACCAGAAGAGCCTTAAAAGCTACACATCATGC
>NC_048409.1:19522478-19537745 GCF_013103735.1 Etheostoma cragini
TTTGGATTTTTTTTCACCTTTAATAATAAACACCTTCATTTACAAATTGCATTTCGTGTTTACTTGTGTTGTCCTTGACTATAGTTTAAATTGGTTTGATGTTCCGAAACACTTAAGTGTGACAAGCATGCAAAGGAACAGGAAATGAGGAAGGGGGCAAACACTTTTTTTCACACCACTGTAAGTCCAAGTTAGGAGGGAGCACCATATCAACACCTAAGGCGTCATTATTCATAAAATCATTTCAAATCACACTTTATAATAAATTATAACAAGGATGATGAGCAAACATATTTAGGTCATAATTTTCAATATTTTTTAAAATAAATTGTAGTGGTTACTTTCTTTTTTTTTTTATTTTAGGCTAAATGGCCACTTCTGCTGCAAATTCCTGGCAAAACAGAATCTAAGAAACCAGTACCTCTGATGGTATTAAACCCTGTCAAGCACCCGTCAAAAAGAATACTTAATTTCTTGTTTTCTGTATAAGTGTCTTGGGTTACATGAAAGATTCGTAAAATTTAATTTAATTTTAGTCTGGTTTGAGGATGTCATTACTGACGGGATGGGTGAACTACTTGATTCACCTCCGACAGCTGAGGAGATAACATTTCACAGGTATAAACTTCTATAGAATTGTTTCTCCTTAGCTGAATAAATGGCCTGACGGCACAGAACCTTAAGCTTGATTTATGGTTGTGTGTTGAATCTATGCCAAAAGGTACGTATGTAGGTATGTGTAAATACGTACCCTACACCGTACCCTAAGGACTGATTGGTCCGCTTTGCCGTGGCTTTGTAGTGTTGCATTTCCCTCTACTCATTTCTGGGTTCTCCTTCTTCGTAAACATGAAATCAAGACGATGGTCAACTTTTCCTTTTAGAGCTTTTCGATTGAGGACAGAAAGCACAAGAGAGACAATGCTTCTCTGCCGCCGGAATTGGTACTTCACCCGAAGCTAACCCCCGTCACACTCACTTGGTCTACGTAGAGCCTACATACAACCATAAATAAGCCTTTACTGTATGACATAAACTTCAGTCTGTCTGTCAATAACCCCAGTTTTACAGCTACTAGCTAGGTTTTGTACATCACTTGTAGGGCTGGGTACCAAACATTGATCATTTTAAGCACCACGAAATTGCCTCCATAATTTGCAGTATTGAAAAATGCCTTGTCATTCAATACCGGAATCCAATAATGAATATGAACATGTCTCAGTGAGCCACTAAGTATGCAGCATGCTTGTACCAAGATCTAATAACGCTTGTGATTGTCTGTCTAATATTACACAGCATGTAGAAAAAACACTGTATTTTGCACAGAGATAGGGCACATGTGTCACTGTATTTTGGAGAATTTTGACTACAGCGTACGTCACATAGGCGTAAAGGAGCTGGAAAAAAATGTGCCTTATTAAATTGGTATCGAAAAAAGTATCGTTCACGATCCGGTATCGAATTTGCAGCATCGTACCGAAAACTTTTGAAATATACCCATCCCTAATTACTTGACACATCATTATTAAAGGGTCCGTATAATAATAATAACATTATGGGTGCATCAAAGCAGCCATCCTAGCAATATACTTTTATGTTAGTCAGGTTGAGGACTGAACACATAACGTTAGCTACGATTAATGTAAGATGACGTGCCTCCAACATCCCTCACGACACATTAACGTTAACTGTAACGATTAGCTAGCTAATGAAATAGGTATTTTATCACGTAAATGTAGCCATGCACAGGTTAAATAACAAAGAGCTGGCCACTGAAGGTCATGGGAAGTGATAAATGTTAACTTGTTTCTCCCCCTGGTCGTCATTGACAGCTTACGTTGGCTGGAGTTGAGTCGACTAACGCTAGCTAGGCAACAGCATCAGTCCAATGAATGAGAGTTGATAGCCTGAAAAGCTAGATGTTAGCTTAGCTAGCAGCTGACTAAACGGGGGAGGGGAGGTCATTCATCTGCTGCAGGTATTGACGTTTAAATTAGCTTGTTACGCGGGGAAATCCACAAATAATGAGAATGTTGGTGTTCATATACCTGTAGGTGCTCCTGGAAGCGGATAGGCAGGATTTGAGCCATGGTGGTTTCCTTGAGCTCCTCCAGAGTTCTGAAATCCTAGCCGTACAGCTGGCTAGCTAGACAGTAGCTCCGCGCTAGCTACGACCTCCTCACTGTTCGTGTAGGTCGGAGCCAGTCAGTGAAATAAGAAAATCACGATAAAAAATATTATACGGTGTTGTTATTCGTGTTCCCTAAATCTGGTATCAGTGGAAATGTCAAAATTGTCCCCCTTCTGTGTTTGCTTCCTGCACTGCATCGATGGATAGCAGTGGCTACGGCTGATCTTCTGTCCAAAATCCGCAATGGCGGCGGAAACGGCTCAGAGCCTTGTCAATCCGGAAGCATCCAGGGAGCTCTGGAAGGACACTGGCTGTGGCCCTGGTTTAAGGATGGGTATCATCGTTATCTTTATTTTTTAATTTTTTAAATTAAGCAAAATAACACAATGTCTGTGTGATTCAACTCTTAACAGTTTCACAGATTTAAGTTAATTTCTCCATAAACCCAATCATAAATAACCATGGAAGGCCATTTCCGCAGATGTGATGAAAAGAAAATCATGTAAATCATGAGTACGAGGAACTTTCTCAAAATAATCAATTATTCATTATGGGATATTTGTTTTTCAATTTAAGCAATATACAATGTTGGTGTTTCAACTCAGTTTCACGGATCTTTTTCTCTCCATCAAACAAATTTATAAGTACTCAACTCCATATAAAAATAGTATCCATTTTTTCAAATCCATGACAGCATATTCAGTGTGTACTTCAGTATAAGGGTGTTTGTGCAATTAAGCCCATAGTTCATAAAATTCAGTTAGTCTGAATTTAAAGACGTCTTACAACAGGATACGAAAAATGACTCAAGACAAAGTAATGCATTTCAAGAAGCAGCTGTATTCGACTATAAAGGCATTTCTAATCCAGTGTCTCTAAGCTGTTTTCTTAATATTTCAGTGTAAAAAGCCTAGACTCTATTAGAAAAAAGAAACAGTAAACCCAAAAATAACATAAGAAAACTATCATTGAAAAAAGAAAATTCCCCATTCACCAGTCATTTCAATTAAAATAGAAACACCATTTCATTTTTGCTAACATTTTCCCTCAAAACAAATATATATATTTTCCTTATATATATATATAGATATTTATATATTTATTCTCAAGGCAGTTGGTCATGGCCAAATTACTTGACCTCATCATGGCCATTTGTAAAGTTAGAAAACATAGCTAGAATGGAAGAAAATAACTAGCAGGAGCACAGTGTTGTACCACTGCACTGGCTGACAAATATCTCATTTTAAGTGAGAGGGAATAGTCTGTGAAGGCAGCGTGGCACACAGACACACTTCCTCTGGAACAAGTGCAATGCAAAGAGAATACATTTCTCACACATCATAGAACTACAACACCCTCCTCTTTCACAGCACTCAGGTTGTCCATCAGATTCCCTTTACTTGTCTTCTCTTCTTCTAACTTCTCTATCTTGCAGCAGTGATGGCTTGTGTTGTGCTGTTTAAGTTCTTAGCCATTGCTGGGAGCTGAAAGTCCACTTGATGGAGAGACAGTGCAGTAGTCAGGTAGTCGGGCACTCTGATCCATCCTCGATTATTGTTGTTTTTCCACCTCCAACTACCATTAGAGACAATAACCTACTAGCAGACGTCTAAACCAAATTATCTGTAGCAGTGTTTGAGGTTGAACAATTGTTTGCCCACAGAGAAAGAGGAAAAAAGCATCCCAGCATCTTGCTATTACAGTAAAAATGTGACGAATACATTGTCCCTGAATACTGAAGAATGATCTATCAGTAAATGGTGCGTCTGAAAGCAGAAGGGAGAACACAAGTAGCAGGATTTCTGCAGAAAAGAGGGTTATGATGAGTGTACATGATGATGAATTGGAAGAGCAACTGTGGCTGTAGCTATGTGCTCTGAATTGGTTCAGCTGAAAATGAACACAGAGGACACAAGGGGACGGGATGAATGAACAGGAGAGAGATGGGATAGATGGAATCACAGCCGCAATATTAGTGAGTGATCATCAAAAGTGCCGGATGGCGACGTGAGGAGCTTCCCTGGGTTACCATTTACGTTAAGTGAATATGCATGATTTACACATAAATGCTCACATGTGTTTGTGTAGGAGAGAGAGAGAGAGAGAGAAAAGAGAAATTGTGAAGGAGAAATCCCTGGGCTACATGGAAGGGTGCAGTGGAGGAGAGGTCCCAATGATCCTCAACCACCTCCATCTATCACATTCCTCCGTTACACCTGACACTCAGCTGAACTATGTGCTTCTCTTTTGCAGCTCCTGAATAAAGGCTGTGGAAGAGGAAAAACAAGCATTAAGTACCTGAAATAATGCATATTCAAGCAAATTTACAGTGTAAAGTAATCTAACCTCCAATAATTTCCTCCTTGACTTTTTGTAGTTCTTTCCGCACCTCTTCCAGGATCTCCTGCAGAATAACAATTGCCAGACAGTAGTTAAACACTACCACTAGTAACCAGGTTACTCAGAGAAACCAAGTTATGCAAGTAGCGCAGAAGTAAAGTGTTTTTATGAACTTAGAAACCTGGTTACTGAAAATCCAGGTATACATACAGCAAATCTGTAATCTGATTTCTCACCTGACCCCCAACCTTATTTTAGAAGCATGTCAATCTTATTTTAACTGTATTGGGATAGAAGACACAGCTTTTTTTTTTTTAATGAGTGACTGCGCAGTTAGAGGTTTATGAAATCAGTTTACTTGAGAAAGCAGACTGTAAATACATGTAATCTCACACATTCAGTTTCAGCTCTTTTGGTTAAGAAAATCTGTGGTTTGGGCTGATGAGAAATTCACCTGTTTCATTTTCTCTAAATCCGAGTCATCCATTCCACCTGCATCATTGCTGTTGTTGCCTACAAGCTTGGGCCTGTCGAAGACAAGAAATGGACAAATACAGACAGAAATATTTATGTTTGTATTTCAGCTCCAAAAAATAAGCTCCATGGCACTGTGTTGACAAGCCAACTGTCAATCGAGCACATAACCAGTAGTAGTACCATAGGGATGAAGCAATATAGTGAATAGAAAGTTAGAGAAATGTCCACACACCCAAAGATGCAATGAGGGCTAACACATCTAATGGCGCTTACCCACTGCTAGTACCAGCTCTGCTCGGCTCGACCGCAGTGCCCAGTCTTCCATTTTCCATTGTAGATATAGTACCGCGTCGTGCGTGAGGCAAGAATGGCGACGTCACACAAAACTGCCGTAACCGAACGCGGCACACACACAGACCAAGGTGTGTTGTTTTTTATTCTCAGCATGTGGCTGTTGCCACAGCCAGAAGAAAAGTTTTGTTTCAACAGAAGCTGAATAAATAAAAACCCACTGCTGGCTAAACCTTGGTTTTGGTTCTAGACACACCCGTCCGCCGCTAGCCATAATAACACAGTGATTGGTGACGATTCTGACCAATCAGTTTGCAGGTTTTCATATCCCCTTTTGGTATCGCCTCGGCTCGGCTGGAACCTTGACGGAGGTGATACTACAAAACAATACCCGTTGGCTGGTACCAGGGACTTTTATTCATAACGGGAAACCGGAAAAAGACGAGTAGAGTTGAGGCGAGTTAAGCAGGTACCATGTAATAAAAAAAAAACATAAGATCATATCCTTTCTACCTTGGAGAGGCCAAAAATTCAGAAATGAATGCCACCAGTATAAAGCAGATGTTAAGTTAACCCAAAGAGGACAGCATCAACCCCAGCCCTTAGAAGTGACATGTAAAAATAAGCTGCAATCACACTGTCACACTTCCATCTCATTATTCAGTTTTCAGAGGTAACACACTTTGCTTGTACACCCCCAAGTCCCTCTTGGGTGCATGCCAATCTCTGATCCATTAGATGGTGCTATCAATATACTACCCCAATAAGTAAGTTGCACTGGTGCTGCGCTAACCTGAAAAGAAAAGAAAAGCAAGGGGAACTAAGGTTGTGAGTGAACAGGGCAGCATGTATACCTGGGACCTTGGGACAATGAGGGGGTGGAGTCCATGCTCTTGGTGATGGAGTTATTCCTGTTAGTGAGACACACACACCCTCCTCTTAGAATGGAAATGGATTTTCACACACAAAATCACTCTTGTCCACAGGCAAACCAAGACGCACACATTTTCACTCCACCCCACTCACACTGATGGAGAACTACTCTTCGGGTGAGTTCAAACATGAGACACCCAACACCGGGGGGGGGGGGGGGGGGAGAATTTACTGACTATGGCAGCATGGAAATAACTGAACCCTGGATTACCTGGTCATAGACGATTTCTCCCAAGGTCTTCTCAGGGTGTCTGGGTAGGAAAATGTATATTTAAAACATGAGTTGATGACATTCACTTGGTATATTACGTCAAATTAATCTCAGAATGTAGCGAAGGCAACAGATAAAAGTGTTCAGTTCTCACCGCTTTGACCTTGAGGCTCTGAATCATCCTGTATAAAAAAGACCCAAACCTTGTGTTAAGCATGAATCATCATCAACCCGCTTCTATTTTAGAACTATCCCTCACCTACAGTGTCGAGCCAAATAATAAAAAAACAACAACATTTGTTTCATATGCTTTGTAGCATAAAAAAAAAGTGACAAAAAGAAGACTTGCGTTATCTGGTGGTTTAACAGCTGGCTTCTCTCCGGTGTCTGCAGCTTTTCTCCTGATGCAAAGAGGAATCACTTTAAGTTTTACAATGCACACTTAACAGACTAGGGGTTTTCAAAGGAGTTACACAGTATATAGAGAACTTTAAATAATATGTCCAAGGAGAAAGGGCATACATGAAAATAAAAATGACTTTGTATAAAACCATTGTATATTTGAAGCCAACTTGTGATGTCACACACCTTCGCGCCAAGATGGCACTCATTTCACCCATCAAACCACCTCCTCCGCCACCTCCTCCTCCTGCTCCTCCTCCTCCACTGTTGCGGCTGGAGTCAGCTCTGCCTATTGGAGGTGCAGGGGCTCCGTCCTCCTGCTGAGGGCAGCAAATGGCAAAAAAGATACAGAAGAGCTCAGCAGACATTGTGTAGGCATGATGACTCAATAACCATTGCTGGATACAGGTATCAAAGCTCTGCAAGCAGGAACAACTCTAAGGTTGGATCAATCCAGCAGCAGAATGCCATTTGCATTATAAGTGAGGCACATACTGGATTCAACTATAGTCGAGGTAACCTTGCCTTCAATAACAGTTACAAAGTAACAGGAATATAAAATGTCCACTAGTTAATAAAAGTGTTTTGTTATGTACTAACCTTGGACACTCTGCGCAGTTTAGCTCCTGCTATGGCAGCTGCCAAGCCACCTCCCCCACCTCCTCCTCCTCCTCCTCCTCCTGCTGCTGCTCCTCCTCCTCCTCCTCCTCCACCACCACCATTGCTAATTCCTCCTTCTCCTCCACCACCATTGCCACCTCCTCCTCCTCCTCCTCCTGGAGGCGGCAGTGGTGGGGCCGGCGGAGGTCCTGAGGAAGGTGGTGCCGGCGGGTGAGGTATGCCAACACCCGGAGGAGGGCCGGGGGGTGGAGGAGGGCCCGGTGGAGGAGGGGGGCCTCCAGGGGCCAACAGTGGAGCTGGAGGAATAGAAACTATAAAACAGAGATGGACCATTAGTAATTATTCCCAAACTATTTAGTAATAACAATTTGCCAATGACACTGTGATACGTGTGCACTGTCATGTAAGTAAAAGGTCCGAGACAGTTCTTGTGATAATCTTGTAAGATTACCACAACATCATAACATAGCTCAACCAAAACAGTGATATATATATATATATATATATATATATATATAGCTTTCTCTCTCTCTGCAAAGTGTGTATTTTTAAGAGCTTTTTTCGGGATAGCTTGGGCAACCATCAATCTATGACCGTCAACAAAACCCGCATCTAGCCAACATTGGCATTGTGGGACGTTGGGTTCAACGTTCTCAACCTGGCAACCCTCGCACGCTTCGGCTCTGGGGAAGAGGGGTTGAGGGGAGACGACTCTCCAGTAGTTTCAATTTGGACTGCAGTAGCCATTTTAAAACGCTAGCTGTCAGTATTATACATTTTTCTCATTAAGATAAAAAGACAAAGAAAAATACTACGTAAAATATGAGGAACAAAGACTGGACTGCTTTGTAGTCAAGTGCAGTTATGTTGACCAGCCCAGGTGTTTCCTGACCTGCAGCAGTTTGTCTTTCTCTCTCCTGTCTCTCTCTTTCTTGCCGCTCCAGCTCCTGTCTCTCTCTCTCCTGTCGCTCCCGTTCCTGCTGTTCCAGTTTCTGCTGCTCCAACCTATGTACAAACAAACAAACACATATGTCAGTGACAAATACATGTAAACATGCTCAAACTAAACCAGTCATTGAAAAGGACACAAATGAAAACAGAAAGTTATTATTTAATTTGAGTGTTAAGATTAGACAGGCTAACCTTTAAATAAATCAGAGATTAGGAGAGCAAATGAGGCCTGATGGGCAGTGCCAGCTTTCAGCCAGTCTCAGTTAATGTGTTAATGTCCTGTAGATTATTTATGCAACACACATGGTTTTCAAACTACTGTGTGTCTAATAATATATTTGGTACGGAGAGCTATAAATCAGGATTTGTATTCAATATACCAGCTTTGGTAAAATAATGAGAAGTGAATTTCATAGCTTCTCATTAGCCGACCACTGAGAAGTCCACAGCTGGACACAGTGGCCTAATTCAAGCTGCCACGGTTAACTACTGCCCCCTCTCCCTCAAAAATGCACAGGTCCACAAGCACAGTCATGCACACAAAGTGAGAGATGGTGTACAGCACAGCTGATCCACTTTGGCAACGTGCCCAGTAAAAGGGGGAAGGGAGATGACGTCCATATACGTTTTTCAGATTATTGCTTTTTTCCACTACCATTTGATTTCAGTTTAATACTGTGCACCTATGTTCATCAGACCTAAATGCATTAATGCAAATCCCCCAACACCTGCATCCATGCTGGATTTCAAAGGTTTTAAATTATCCCTAAACTACAGTATGCCATCAGCCACTGGGACAGCTAGAAACTTGACAGACAGTCCCTCTAGCCAACAACAAAGCCTCCCTACTGTGCAACATATTTCTTTCGAGTCAAATGAGATAAGAAGGTTAATACCTAGGAGTGCACTGTGTCACTACAAGTCTAACGGGAGAGACAGATAGATAGAGAGCGGTGGAGTTGATTTGAGAGTTGTGCACCTTGCGGTCTTTTTAACCTTTAACCTACAGGGGCTAACGGAGGGTTTAGCACTGTCAGGCTAATGCCATCAAATCCTTTACATGTGCGTGTGTGCAAACCCATGCCAATAAGACTACTGCAAAGCCAAGGCAGCTCAACTAGCTATTGATTGTTATTCAACTAAACCCAGAGGATATTTTGCTTTCGTTAGAAACGCAAACTTCACATGGCCCCACAGAACAGCCAACTTGTCTACATAGTAAAACTATTTGCTTCCAAACCAAATCTACTTTTTCAACAAATACTGGCTGTGGAACTGTTGTGCTGAATCCATCCTGCAGACCCAGAAGAAACCTGGCAATGATGTCAGGGTTATCAGCTGGATACATTTCCTTACATTTTCTTTTATTATTATATTATTTTGCTGAAATACAACAAGAGGACATCCAACAGAATTCCCAACAGAATTTGGTTTATTAAAATTAGCACAGCGAAATGAATGTGGTTAGTAGCCTGAAAGTACCGTCGTTGTTGTTCAAGCTCTTCTGGAGTAGGTCCATTTGATACTGGGCGGGGGAGGGTTGCATAGCCTGCCAAAATACAACACAGAAAACATTCTTATTATAAATTTAAAAAAATTAAAGAACATTGGATAAGACATTGTTGTGAATGGTTTTGAACACTCTTGCAGAATGTATTATTTGTATTTTATGTCACTCTTTGAATTGAACCATTTGCTTTAGTGTACTTTTCTTGGTGTACGCACCTTTTCAACCCATAAAGTTGAGTGTGCAAAGACCGAGGACCGTGTAGACAGCCATGATGTGACAGAGGGACCAAAAAGGGTGGTGTACCCTTTAGGGCATTTTATGGTCTTTAATTGCACTAGGTCTGCTACACTGGACCAGAGGTATAGTGAGAACTAATGTACCTGCGTCTGCCATGGAGGTGATCACCTCCAGAGCGTGAGCCATGCCACTGGCAAATAGAGTAGCATCTTCCTTGCTGCCAAAGTTCAGCCCCCACACCTGCCGGGCATCCCGCCACTGGTGGAAATTGGGTGTGGCCTGGTTATACTTGAGACCTCTAACAATTGGACAGTTTATAACCACCTGTGGAGGGAAGAGGACAGACAATCAATACAGGAGTCCTTTTGGTAGCAAATGATGAGCTAAATTATTACTTTCTGCCCGTATTCAAACAAATAGTGTCAAAAATAAAAGGTTAGTTTCTGGGAGCTATAAAACTGTTTAAATAAACCCTTTTTATGCTTAAAATTATAGTGTACACTTTATGTTTGTGGTATTGTACTGGTTTATATTCCACCCAGCAGGTGGCGTGAAGCCTATGTACCAGGAGGGGGGGGAAATTGTTCTGGGTTTGAGCGTTGCCTGAAAGTGCTGACGCACCATTTCACTATTTGTTTAACAGCCTTTGGATTCCACAGAGCAGAGAGGAGGAGAGGAGACCCTGTCAGGGTGAATATCATAAGCAACATGCACTGAAAACAGAGTGTAGCAAGTTCAGCTGCTACTGTAGACCAGTGGCATTCCTCCACTCTACATCATCCTGTCAAAAGATAAGAAAGATTGGACGGACAGACTGAGGCTATGACCAGGAACACATTCAAAATGAGGATGAAAGGGGGAGCTTTTATATCTTTTTTTAAGTGAACGAAAGCAAAATGTTCAAAAGGCCTGAATGCCTGTAGAAAAACCATAATACAACGGTTCAACTTTCAATGCCACTTAATTATAAATCAAACTGGGACACAAAAAACTAACTACCAAACAACTAAAAGTTACTCTACACAAAGACAGAGAAAGAACAGGAAGAAACATGAATGTAGAGAGGAAATACAGCCGCTGTATATTCTCTCTCATTATCTCCTATGTGCTCTCATCCAGCACCATCCTAAACCAAGTTGCATGTCTCCATCAGACACAAATTTAGAGTCCTTATTGGGTATCAGGCTTCTTCCTAAATTGTCACAGGAAATGGTTGAACAAGCTAACTATCTCAGGAAACACCATCTACTTTAAGACCAGTCTCTGGGAAACACTTTGGAGTCCTAAATGTTTAAAGAAGGAGAGAGACACACAGAGGAAGCAGGAAGAGTATAGCAGGGGCGTAGTCAAGAGTAGACCCACCCAAACACAATTTACCCAGCATATTAACTTGAAATCTGCCAACCTTTATCTGGTGAGTCATTAACTGGTGATAACAAAAGGAAAACCTCTTTGTTCTTCTTTTTCAAAATGTGTGTTGATTGTCAGGTTTGAAGGGGAATTCTCTTTTCTCACTATGCGTCACGCCCAAAATTAACAATACATGTTCCACAAATAAAAAAAATAAAAAAAATCTGCTTCAGGTCAGAGTGCATTAATGTGTATTCTCTGCCAGGTTAAACAATCATTACAAAAATAAAAGGACAAAGTCCTACATGTCCTGTGTTGTCTGTCTGGGCAATATAACTAATAGGATCTTGATATTTTCAAGTTCTTGACAATATAGGATATATGTCTTGATAGCTTATTAATTAGATGCTAACCATCCCTAATAAAAGCAATCGGTTGTACTTAGACCAGTACCATATTAAAATTAAAACAAAAGCTTAGAAAACCTGTGAGTACAAGGCTGAGCTGTATGCAACAAGGTTTTTGGCTTAATGGCTGCAAAGCACTGCAAAGTTAAAAATGAACACTTGAACTCATCACAGCAAGTTGTACACAATCAAAACATGAAGTTTATCTCAAGCAATTGCAAGATCGTTCTTATGTTTTCTCATTCCCAAAGCACAAAAACACAGCAGTTGGCTAATCTCCTCCTGAACAGGTAAGCATTAGCTTCATGCTAATTTAGCACATCTACAAGGAACGGGCATTTTATGCAATTTCAACATTTGTGTACTCTCATTGAATTATATAGTTAAAGTACCCAAATTGGTAACTTGCAAAAACAATACACACAGCCAGGAAAGTGATCCCGACAGGTCCTGGCTAACGGCGCCAAGCTAACCCTGCTAACTCCTAGCTAGCGCGTTAGTAACGTTAGTAACGGTTTACCATTAGCATCCTGTTCAGCGACCGTAGTCGATAACGGTGAGTTATATTAATCCAAAAGAGGGGGGCTGTAAATCGGGAAGGGGGGACCTTGAGTTTGCAGTGTGTTTAGTGATTGAACCCTTAATTTTAAGCCAATAAAGTGTGTTCAGTTGGGTGGAGAGGGTGGCAAGGTTTAAGCTGAAACCGTGAAGCTGTAAACTCTGGTGATATAGTTTAAAAGGTCATCAGTTATGTGCAATAATGAAGCTGGCCGTACTTTTAATAAGTGTGTTGATGGTACGCAGTATTTAGTAAAAACAATTGACAAAGTGAAGGCACTTAAAAAAAGGAATAAAGCCACAGAGCAATTGACAATGATGCCTTCTTAGGTATTGCTGATTAAATTTCCATAGTATACAGAGTAAATGTTTTCTATATAGTCACTTAGCTCTAGTGTGTGGCCTCAGATAAATTATGATAATGTGAATGAATGGGCAAACACCCTTAGGTGCTTACAGGAGACTACAGGCACCGGTGAGCCACATTAGACACAGATGAAACACACGCACGCTAACACACACACACACACACACACACACAGACACACAAAGCTAGCAGATATACCTGCTGGTCTGTCTGCATCTTGCGTCCCACTATCCTAAAGGCATTGGTGGAAGGGTTGTGATAGATCTGGACTCTGCTGAAGGACTGGGGTCCAGCGCCCGCCGGCAGCCACTTCTTATTGCCATCGTCATAGATCATCACAGTGGCCCGAGCCTGGCAAATACTGGACTCACTGGAAGACAAAGAGCAAGACAGAAAAAGGACATCAATTATAATTAAAACCATTATTTTGAGTTTACTTTTGATATTGCACTTGTGAAAAAAAATCACACTTGGTTTGAGTTGTTATTCTTTCAAAATGTTACAGGCAACCGTTTAAGACAAAAACAGTGTGAGGCAAATCTCATTATAAGTATATTAAGGCATTGAGAGGTGACATCTCCTACATGTAGCCATGAAGAAGAGGAAGATGCTTCTAAGCAAAGTGTGCACATCAGAGCAGGAAGTACTGGCAACTGCAAAAACATATAGCCACAAAGATGAATCCACAGGGGTTTGTTGTAATGATTGCACACTGAGCTGACAAAATCAAGGATCTTTGTGGTCTAACAACACAACACATTTGGTTTATTCTTTCTTGTGACAGGCCTACAGATCTATATAGATTAATAAATCTTTAAGGCTCTCTCTAAAAGATGCTGACAGAGACTCATAGTTCTTGTCTATTTCGACCTGCGAGAGTGACCAGTTATGGAGTATTTATTTATTCATGCTTTAGTAGTGACAGATGCAGCATAAATAGACAAAACTGAAAGCTCTCCGATGTAAGTATCATAGTGTTAATAGCAGATGCAGGTTTGCAAAACCTGTCCCTAGAAGGGCGTTATGAAACTAAGATTAGAATAGTCAGTAAAGAAATTAACCACAGTGTGGCCGCTCTCTTAAAAGTGGTGAAGTTTGCAGCAAATTTTAAGTGGTCAGGTTGCAGTACTAGGACTTTGTGGGCGGCTGTGGCTCAGTGGTAGAGCGGTTGCCTGCCAATTGGAAGGTTGGTGGTTCGATCCCCGCCCCTGCAGTCATTGTCGAAGTGTCCTTGGGCAAGACACTGAACCCCAAGTTGCCCCCGGTGCTGCGCATCGGAGTGTGAATGTGTGTGAGTGTTTATCTGATGAGCAGGTGGCACCTTGTACGGCAGCCCCGGCCACAGTGTATGAATGTGTGTGAATGGTGAATGTTTCCTGTAGATGTAAAAGCGCTTTGAGCAGTCGTTAAGACTGGAAAAGCGCTATATAAATACAGCACATTTACATTTACATTTACATTTACATTTTGTTCCTTTCATAGAAAAATATGTTTTGCAGAGTGGGACTTGCCACTTGAAGCTGCTCTGGTGTATCTGCAAAAGCTCTGTAATCTTATGATGTATTTGTAATAAGATTGAGGACCAAGTCTATGTAAACATTTGAACACAAGCTTTGCAAAAGGTTGTATTTATTTAAAATGCGATGGAATAATTGTACCTTATTTGTTTTATGTCGAACATGTTTGTTAACACTCTATGGATTTAATTAAAGGCTGGTTGACCTGGTACCAGGCAGCCAGACCAAAGGACATACTTGAGGTCAGTGAATTCAGAAATGGCAAGACGCAGTCAGATGTCAAGCAATGTCTCATCATCTTAAAACAGGTTGAGGGTTAAAAAATGTTAACCTTAAACGTTTTACAAATCTTTTTAGAATGACTAATAAAAGGTTTTAGCAACGCTAGAGAACTTTTTGTAACTTAAAATAACACACACACACACACACACACACACACACACACACACAGGTTCGAAAGTTTGGGCACCCCAGGTAAAAAAATTGTATTAATGTGCATAAAGAAGCCAAGAAAAGTTTAAAAAAAATTCCAATAAGGCATTATATGACAGATTAGACATTCGTAACATGGCCAAGACCAAAGAGCTGTCCAAAGACAATATAGACAACATTGTATACCTCCACAAGGCTGGAAAGGGCTACTGGGAAATTGCCAAGCAGCTTGATGGAAAAAGGTCCACTGTTGGAGCAATCATTAGAAAATGGAAGAAGCTAAACATGACTGTCAATCTCCCTCGGACTGGGGCTCTATGCAAGATCTCACCTTGTGGGGTCTCAATGATCCTAAGAAAGGTGAGAAATCAGCCCAGAACTACACGGGAGGAGCTGGTCAATGACCTGAAAAGACCTGGGACCCCCGTTTCCAAGGTTACTGTTGGTAATACAATAAGACGTCATGGTTTGAAATCATGCATGGCATGGAAGGTTCCCCTGCTTAAACCAGCACATGTCAAGGCCCGTCTTA
>NC_048409.1:19537845-19548928 GCF_013103735.1 Etheostoma cragini
TGTACCAAATATTACCATTGATTTTCTCAGGTGTTCAAATACTTATTTGCAGCTGTATCATACATATAAATAGTTTTAAAAAATCATACATTTTGATTTCTGAATTCTTTTTTTTTTTAATTATGTCTCTCACAGTGGACATGCACCTACGATGACAATTTCAGGCCCCTCCAGGATTTCTAGGTGGGAGAACATTCAAAATAGCAGGGTTTTCAAATACTTATTTTCCTCTCTGTATACACGATGTAAGAAGTGGAAGAATTAAAAAAAAAGGAATGCAACAAAGTGTTGATTTGAGAGGAGAAAAAGAGATAAGTTTGATGCCAAACAAGATGGGAGGCAAGACAACAACAATAGATGCAGACAAAGACGGGAAGTTGTGTCGAGCTCCTCAAAAGAGACGAGGCTCTAGGGTCTTCCACCTGCTCTGCAGCAACCTCCACATCCACACACTTCTCAAGAAAGCGTGTGCTATGAGACCAGAGACCAAACCTTTATTTATAGTTCAGTATATACATAAGTTACAACGCATTCAGGAATGCAAGTTTAACCCCTAAGCCATGTTAGAGGGTATAGAGTCTTTGCATAAAGATAATGAAATAGTTCATTGTAGAAAAGAATACCACAACAAATATGGCCCATTGAAATACCTCATACGCAGGTATTTTGAGGTAAAAAGAAATTGGAACAGAAGGTAGAAAGGAACACCGTGGAACAAAAGGTGGCTGAGTGACAATTGCTCCCCCCTCCTCTCCTTATTTGTGCCCCTATGCTCTGTGCATAGTCTCAGAATCCATGTCTTCCACCTCTCCCTCCATCTGTCCCGCCCGTGATATAATCAGTTACTTCCTTTGACACAGCACCAAAGCCACAACCCACTTCCTGCTGCCAACACTGCCTAATAAGGACTGCCTCAGCCTGAACAATCAATATGCCCACATACATAGATCCTAGATTTTTTCCTAAAAGTAGTTAACATTTTACAAATACATCAGGGGGGTTGTTGTCAATCATAGAAAAGTGTATTCTATCAACTTTAAAGCACCTTCCTGCAATTGTGTTACTTGGCACACATATCAGAATAAACGTGCCACAGTAAATGATGTTTGGACAGTGGAAAATGACTTCAAATATATTAATATCAGTGTAATAAACACAGATAGAGCTCCAATGTGGAATGAAAACCAAACATTTTAGAAAGGTTATTTAAGTCTATGCTAAGTAGGTCATGCCTATACAATAAAACGGCCGATTATAGCTTATAACAGCGCTATCTAAACTGATAAATAACAAGATAATGCATGTCAATCACATACTTTATCCGCCAACTAGCAATGTACAATGTCCAAGCACATATCTTGGTCAAAATTATTACAAGAAAACTACTTTAAATGTTTGTGTATGTAACAGTTTAAGCCAATATATCATTGTAGTATGTTTGTAACTCCCTTATGCTGAGGGTGTTCAATAATTGAAAAAACAACAATCAATTGTATTTTTAAATCAATTGCTTTTCACACTTATGATTTTTAATTCTCAGTTTGACAATGTCAAAGTGGATGTACACATCCCAACGGGTTGTTTGCTATATCTTGGATATGTGGTTTTATTATTTTAACTTAAAAGGGAATAAAAGCTACACATACCTATAAAACTAAGTCACAAATATTTTGACAAAAGCGAATAAAGAAAGTTTTTTTTACAAGGGTGAGAAAGCACTCCGGAAATGGGCTTAACATTGACAGGGGACTTCCACAATCAATGCCCCTCATTCACTGTGAGCAGGTTAAAGCTACCTTGGGTTGGATGGATAAATACTGCAGCGTTCTCAGATCTGCATCAAGCATGCTGTTGATGTCTGTCCCGCAGAGAGGGCTTAAGGGAACTGGGAGGGGGCCTAGACTTCGGACTGGGAAATAGATGCATATTTAATGGCAGAGAAAGCGAGGGCTCAGGAGTGAGACGAAGCAGCTGTATTATTAATAGAACTATGGGCGTTGAGACGCCAAAAGCGTGTGTGGCACACGCGCAAAAAGACAAGGCCCCGCGCATACTCTCGCACCTGTCATTCTGCCAGCACATGTGTCCCTGTGTTGACCCAGTACACTGGGTGTAACAGGCTGTAGAAGACCCACAGTTGTATTGGACTGGACTGACTTAGTACCGGAATGAACCACGACAGGCGCAGTCGTAAACTATCTATTTCTGTCCTTCCTCGGACAAGGACCACCAGTTTACTAGTGAGGACACAGTCGCTGACGGTGGACCCAAGTCAAATGGTCACTTAGCTTAATAGGTTTTCTGCAAAGCACAAATAGGTCATGATGTTCTGGTAGGGTTTTGATTTGAGCCGCCAAATACCTCACAGTAAGGACTTCACAACAGAGGACTTGAGCACGGGTAAAGATCAGCGATGTTTCAAATTGCGCATATACTTTGAAAAACACTTGCAAACTGAATGCAGTCTGTCTTCACTTGTCGTTATTACAGCCACATTGAGTTCCTCAGCACTCTGCGGTATCTCGGTCTGCAAGGGGTTAACAGGAAACTGTAGAGCACGGCCGGGGCACATGCTCTCTTGGAAATGTCTGTATAAGGCTGTGCTCTCAGAGCTTTCCCCCCAAATGTGCTGGCAAGTACAGTCAGGCCCAGTAGCTCTGTCTCTTCCCTCCTCCATTTACCTGACCTCCCACCACGCTCCTCTGCCACTCTCCTCTACTTCCCTCACCATTCTCTCAGATTTGATTTGATTTAAAATGATTTAACCAAGATCTGTCTCTCCAGTGGCATTCATGCAGAGATATACATTACATAATGCTGCAGTTCATAGTTATATTCGCTGCAGGGATAAGAAGGCCTGTAACATAGTATAAAGTGGAATGGATAGGAGTACATTCATCTTGTGTATCATAAGACAGTCTTACTTAGCCAAAAAGCACACATAACATCAGCCTTAAAGGGGATCTGGAGCCCTCCAGATCTTCAACTTCCTGCCATCCAGCTTCAGCAAGCTAATCCACGATAACACGTACCGTCTTTTCAACCTGGACCCTATTTTACGAGGTTTTATGTATAAGTGCCTGATGGGAAATACAATCTTTGAAATTAGTCCAGTATTATAGATTTAGATCCCTGCAGTCAGCAGTGGTGAAACAAGCTTCATAATACCGCTATATGAAAAGCCTTCCCCCCCCCCCCCCCTCACAACAACACTTTTTAAATGATGTTCAGGCTTTTCAAGTAAGTCTTGCCTTCAAGAATAAGTGTCTTTCTCTGTGGTAAACAAAAAAAAGGAAAATACAGCAGGAGTCACACTCTTGTGTCATCAATAGAACTTTTTTTTTAATTGACACCCCCCGGTCAATTATGAGACATAAGAAACCAGTGTCATTGTGAAACCAGACAGAGACTGACAGTCACTTAAATGTGTCTGTGGGCATTAAACCACCTCATCCTTCTCTTCACGGCCTGATAAAAATAGAGACAGCATTTCACAGATGACGCATGATAAAAATAGATATTGTTAAAAAACGGTCTCTATATAATGTGTACATACATACAAATGCTCTATGTGTTTTTACAGTGATCATTTACAGTTGAATTAGAAGTGAAACTTGCACTTTCTACCACACCACCTGGATAGGTGACACCAGACACATGTGGGAAAGTCACGTTGGCCTGCAGTGAGAAGTGAGAAAAGAAAGTTTGTTGCAAAGAAGCAACATGGGAAAACACGACGTGCCAGCAAAGGAATGCATACACTATTATGAAACCCAGGCTGCACAGGTTAATCAAGTGTGGTATCAGAACATTTGCTTGTTAGTTATTACCATAATGCAAAAGAGACTGAATTGTCCTTTGAAATAAGTGTTTTGCAGCTTCATTGCACACACTGGACGGAGGTCATGATGGTGGTAATGTAATTCACCTGTAATGCTGACTCGGACATGGAAAGTCAACACAATAGCTTGGTAACGCAGGCCTGGCCATCTGACAATCCGCTGTCCTCAAACCACCCTTGGGCCGGGCCCTCATGACTCAAAAAAAAAAATAATAATAAATAAAAACAACCTTTCTGAACAACATACATTTGATGGAACCCCCTTTTTTCTCATGTCAATGTTTAGCAACTATCACAGACTGTAAAAGTAGGCGCAAGATAAGCTTTCAAACTGCAAAGTGCACTTCGCACATTGATGCAGCTACTTTATTTCCAAATATAAAACACAAACACAAATTTAAACACATATGCAAATTATTCTGGAGATTCTGCGGTTTTCATGTAAAAAAACAAACAAAAAAGTTCTCTTCTTCTTTTCTGAAATACGTGACAGTTAACATATAACTTAGAACAAGGAAATTAAAGAACAAATTCACAGGTTGAATGAAATACATTTGGGCCTTTTGGAAAGTGAGTGATTTTTAGAGTATTGTTGTCCTCCTCACAACAGTAAGGGCTGAATAAAAAAATTAGACTAGGGCTATGCTAGAAAAGTAGATCTCTATTAGACCTCATTTTCCTTATTCCTCTGCTAACTTATTTGTGGTTTTCAGCCTGTTTCTTTCCACATAGGTCTGAGCATGCTGCTAAAGCACAAATAGACACACACATCCATTTGCTGCGGGCTACTGCTTTCTGCCTCCCAAGTCAGCAACACAGAAACAGGTTTTGCGTTTTCAGCTAGTCTTAAGCATTTCTTCTCAATATCTTTGTCTGAATGGAGTCAGACATCTTCAGTTAAAACTCCTCTACTAAGAAAACACCTCCGCATTCTTCGACCACTGACTCATCCTTTGCCTGGCATCGTTTATCTAGCATTTAGGAAAAGTTGAACAGACGTTTGGCCAAGAACTTTCATTTTGTTGTGTGACCACTTCAAGAGTGGTGATGAATTCCTTCCTGCTTGTGAGACAGTGTGGGGGAGTTGAGGGTGTGTGTGTGTGTGTGTGTGTGTGTGTGGGTGGGTGGGGAATGTGGAGGGGGGTGACTACTCACACACACTCAGTGCCCATATTTGGAACAATTTTACCTCTGTCCTCCTCACTGAGCTCAATTCCTTTTACAGGTTGTAGCACATCCTCCTCGATGAGGCAGGTCTACTTTTCTGGAGAAGAACAATCCACTGAGAAAAACTCCCCCCTCCTCAGCTGCATGGCTTGTACACAATATCCTTTACACTAGAGAATAAGTGTCTTCCCTCAACTCTGAGCCCAAAGATGACAAAAAATTAGAACACCAAATCATAATTTCTTCTTTTCACTCATTAAGTGGCATGAGTGAGTAGACGTTGACCGTACATTTGCCTACCTTGCAGATAGTGGCTACTTAGATAACAGTCCTACAATGCATTACACACACGAAACGCTGTTGAACGTCAAAATTTTTTCATTTAATATGAACAATAATGTCGCTGTCAACAGACAATAGATGGGATTTGTAGATCTTTGATTTCAGTAGTCGAAATCTATCTATCTATCTATCTATAGCCCTTTCCACATAGTGTTGTTTATTCTGTTACTGACTGAATCTATGTACAAACTAAACAGCCAAAGTTACATTCAGGCCAATATTCACCCATGACTAAGCAGTGTGCCTTAACTATTTTCAGCCTTAAAAAAAAAAAGATAGTCCTCTTTTGACCACTCAATTGACCTCAACATCAAGATCCCCAATGATGCCATTCAAATAGACCAGAATGCCGCGTAGACAGAAGGATCAGACAGAGTCGGAGGAGCAACAATTGTTTCTATAAACGTTATTTTGTGTATTGCTAATCAGGCAAAAAAAGTGTCACCCGTGCGGAAAATGGTTTAGTCTTTAACTGAAGAAGGCAAAACAGGTTCTCCTTTTAAGCCTGGCCTTTTCTGTTAACTTATAAACAACAACCCAGAGTGTGAGTGGTGCCTAATGATAATATAAGGAAGCTGCTGCCCAGTAAATAACCTGCTGAGTTTTTCTTCAATACTGTTTTACTAATGCAGGCTTTGTGTATCAGCAATCAACATCATACCAGATAATTGAAGTTCAGATCTGAGGATCTGTAAGACAGGAGTGCTTAAGATGGCTGATAGCATAAAGTAGTTTTTATACCAACTGGCATCCATTACGCTCCATTAAGAAGTGGACCCCTGATGAACTCCATGTATCATTGTGCCATTAGCAGTGCTGACCATACAATATATCACTACAGCACTTCTGCCCACAACAAGCTTTGGTTTCACTTCATTGTTAGACCCAGGCTCTCCTTTAGTGGGGATGATGTCACTCTCAGTCAGTCTAATGCAAAAAGACCACAGGGTTTTTTAGATGTGTCTTCCACTTCATTGGGCCACGGTAGAGCGGTTTGTCCTGCTTTATTTAACGTTGGTGATGGCCAGTAAATGTGGGTATATACATACACAGAAACGCTTTTTGGTGCAAACGCATGTTTTGCATCATTTTTGCCGATCATCTGAACAAATCCTGGAAACGCACTACCCGAAGAAAAATTTGAAACCGGCACCCTTGTGTCTTCGTTTGGACGGCAAAGCTGCATACTTGCGTATCGATATCATCGTCACACCCGTCAACCTCTAGCCTTCGACCTCTTACCCCTCAACGACGTCTCATAACAACAACAACAACAATGGCGGACTGCTTGAGTTCCTGCTATAAGATAATGAGTCTATTAGGGTTACTAGTGCAAAATATACTGTCTGTATACAGTGCGCAAGCTTATGCGCATGCTCCCCCTCTTCTCCGTTTTTGGTGTATTTCTGTAGCAGAACCTGAAATTATGCTACAGAAGACAGGGGGGCAAAAAGATTGTTTTGGTACGTGTGGACGTGGCCTAAGTCATGTTCCCCCTATAGTTGTACAGTCCTGGTGGACTGCCAGGCCAATAGGAACCCCAGTTAGAAATCTTTTTTGAATGCCGAATATCCATTGTGTTTTCCCTATATTCATTCTGCAGCGGCGCACCGAGGAAACTTTCTGTGGTTAGTTCAAATCTGTAACAGCAGGACAGTCAAGTGTGTAAACTGCTGAAGTCAGTTGAAACGTCTTGGCAGCCTAATAGGTTACAAACAGGCTTGGTAGTGAACATGCTAATGTCCTGACGGATTTGGTGTTTCAAGCTGAGCTGGACCAGAGAATATTCAGTCAAAACAAATCGGTGATGCCGTTTTGCCCTCACTGTTCGGGAAGTTTGCTAGAAGTGGCGTAATGTAGCATTTGATGTGGAGTAGGCATGCACGATATTGTGATTTGAAAAAAAGGCTAATTTTTACAAGATGACATAAATAGCTCTATTTGGAAATAAATCATTACCTACTATTGCTGTGGTTTTGTAAGGGAATGCATCAAAATAGAAAATAAAGTTAAAAAAAAAAAGTATTTTCTAATGTGAACCATTCTTTGTTTAACTTTAATGCTTTATTATCACCAAAGCAAGTAAACGTTGTGACCACTCTTCTGAAGTTATTTTGGAAAGGGAAATCAGGTAAAAATACTCTAGATGACTGACCTATTAATTCATGCTAAAGTGAATAATAATAATAAATTTCATGTTGTGGTCGACTAGCAGGGCCTGCTTTGGCTGTTTGATAGATCTATCAACATTGATAGTGATTGGTGGTTTGCTGTGCATGCAGACCTGCATGTCACGCACTAGCAACAAACTATGCATTAAACACTAAAATCAGTGTAAACACCATTTACCTCAAATTGTTATTGCCTCTGGTGTGCGGGGGTAAGTTTGGAAAAAACTCTGTTTATGTTCCCACTAAAAGTAATTTCAACTATGCAAAATGTATAGTATATTAACTGTATTTGGATACACTTTACAAAAGACAAAAAAGGAGAATCAGAAATGTGTCCATCTGCTAAGACATGCAGTTTTACATAGCTTTAGCTATGCATTTAAGTGAAAAATGAAGGGATCTTAGAATACAAATATTTCTTTGCTTAAAATTTTAATTTTTAGGTAGATTTTAAGGAGTAAAAAACAGATCAGTTTATACTGTGATACACTGATAGACTTCAAAAGAAAACAAAAACGCTGTGCAACTGTGCAAAGGAATTAGAAGAACAAGTAGAGACCCATCCCAACACACACTGTTGTGAAAATTACACAACACTGTGTCATAAAAAGGATGCTATCACAACACCAATGAGTGTCAGCTTGTTGTCCTTACAAGGAAATACATGCAATATTGCTAAATGCCTTAAATAACAGTTACTGTCCGGTTGGGACATAAGGTCAAGACATTGAACATCTGATAGAAGAAGACGATATGACTGACAGCAAAACTGCAGCAAGCTGCATTCCTTTCCAGTTACTGCCTAGGCAGAAAAAAAGCTGGAGCCGACACACAAAAGGATACTGAGGGGGAGGCCGTGTCCCTGCTTTTAGGGCTGATCAATAAAAAGCTCATGCAAGAGTGTAAGGAAGGAGAAAAGTGGAAGAGCCCAGTTTTGCATTGCTTGCAGGCATGTCAAGCTTCTGAACTGAGCACCGGAAACTTGTTAGATTGCAAACAGTCTAGTAAGCAGATGCATTACACCTGTCTGCTTACGTCATACACTTTAATTCCTGAGCCTGAGGCAGCCATACTGCTGGTGTCTGATTGGACATAAGTATTTTAGTCACAGAGACCCAGTCAATGAGTCATGGTGGGAAACAGGAGTCAACTCTGACAATAACAGTGAATCATTATGAAGATGGGTGCACTTCCTGTGCCACCTAACCAAAGGATGAGATAGTCTAAAATGCCGATACAGTGATCTTAGCATTGGTTTTTATTTAGGAGTGTCTGCTTTGAACCAACAGATGTGCACTAAAGGTGGTCATTGGAGAGAATGCTTTACGAGTGAAGTAGCAGGACATTTCTAACGACTTCAAATGTAAAATGTAGCGTAAAGTTAGGACGCATTACTGAAATCTTTTCTCAACTGGGTCAAATTGTTGAACTTTTGACCAATTGACTGCACTTCTGTGTCAACATTCACATACCACAGGCACAAATGACAATGAGCACGAGTGGAGCAGCATTCCAGTCTTTACCTATTACACAAGACGGAATCAACTGTTGAGGCCACAGTGGAGGGCCAACAGGAGCAAAATCCAGATCAAGTAAGACCTACTATTATCAAGACAGATTTCACCTATCAACAGCTGGAGAGACCACTTTGAAGGGCATGATGAAACATGAAAATAGACAAAAATGCAATTGACTTTAATATTTACATAGTGGGTTTGGTGCAGTCTAGTTGCTGCACTGGTTTATGGTTGGGGAAGTATTTTTTGAGTGCAGCTGAGCAATAAGACAATAAAGCAGTTTGCTTATCTTATTGAATGATGTGTAATAATTCAATTTAGTACCATAGTGTGTCTTGTACTTTCTTCCCAATCCCTTACTCCTGCAGCATTGGGAATTACCTCATTGTGGGATTAATAAAAGATTATGAATCTTTGGTTCTGACAATAACTCCCACACCACAGGCATATCAAAAAGAGAGAAAAAAAGAGTGAATTCTTCGACTAATTCTATCATTTCTCATGCTTTGCTAGACAACATTCATAGTAAAACTGCATATGTATTCTGTATGGTATGTTACCATAGTAATCTTTTCTGATCATTGCATTAACTTAATTAATATTTTTGATAAATAAAAAAATGTTATGCATTACTGTGATTGTTGCAGAATTTTAGGCAGCTAAAGTGCCTCCTGTAATCAAGCTATGCAGAAATATGTGCAAAACAAATACAAACCCTGGACCAACCCATGTGCCGAGCTACGAGATATTGTTACAGTAAGGGAAGTGCAATAGATTGGAGATAAAGAACTAATCACACAGGTTATCCGCCCTGTACCACTGTACTCTGGTGTATCTTGTGGTCCTGAATTAAACTTGCATCCGTCAAACTTTCAAATGACAAGAGTTGGCCCTTGACATAAGTGGAGTGCTGCTCCATTTCAATGTTAAGGACTGAGGGAAAGGAGAAAAAAAGGCCCAGCCAGGAACCGTGGGTTTAAAACATGTAATTGCCAACTGCACAGGCTGTGACAGGATATGGAATTTGTGTACATGGGCTTTCCACTGAGAAATGTAGTTCCCAGTGCAAACCTCGGTTTTCCCAGAGGGTGAAAATAGTAAAAGAGCGATTGGTTTAATGTGTGGCTTTAAAATGCATGACACGATATTAACAGCAAGTGTATTCTGGGCAGCAGTGTGGCTCGAGTCATTGTGTCACTGAGGGAGCCCCCTAGGAGAATTCACCATGCTGAAGTGGCTTTGAGCAGGACATTGAATCTTATTCACATGTTCTATAAACTACCCTCACCTCAGCTGTGAATACACCGTTGTTCACTTGTGATTTTATATGGTAGTTATATTTGCATGAGTGGTTTAGTTTAGGTAGCTATGTGCACAATGGTACTTAACTGCATCAGCCAAATGAGCAAAACAATAGTCAACATGGAGTGTTTAAAACAAATCTCATTTTGTAACCTGACCGGTTTAGCAACCCCAACCTGGGAATATTTTCCCAAAGTCAGCCACAACGTTACAGGCTTCCAGTACAACCTTGCTTACTCCAATACTTTCTGATACACAAGCCATCAAGTTAGCAAAGGTCACAAAACCTGCTAAACAGCGTGTGCCCCAGTAAGATAGTTAAACAACACCATAACAGACAGATGCTCGAGTTATTTGTTCACGAGAAATGCGATGTAATGTGTTGAAAACAACTGCTGTGGCGGTTAAACGTCTAAGCAGACTCCCAAGAGATATTATAGGGTCAGTCGCCTTTGTAAAACCAGTGGCCGAAACACAAAATGTAGGCTGGAAACACAATGAAGATGAAGGGATTTGAGCCGCTTTACCCACCTCATTGTTCGGCCAGAGTGGAGGTCCTCTCCTCGTAGGGAAGTTTGGCTGACTTCAGAGTTTAAGCCCGGCTTTAAAAGTCAAACTAGTAAAATAAAAAAAACGAGACAAAACGGCGAAAAGGGCGCATCTACACCCGCAAACGGGGTAGCCACTAGCGCTATAAAGAAAGCACACACCTCGACAATTTCCTGGTTGTGTGGAACGGGAGA
>NC_048409.1:19548938-19605307 GCF_013103735.1 Etheostoma cragini
GTTTGTCAACTCCAATCGCTATCCCACAGTGGTTTGTACGATCTTTAAAGGTGAAGCCGAGAAGAAGCAAGCTACACAAAAATCAGAACTACTCTTTTCACACTTGCGTTGGTTGACCGCTCTGTTTCTGGAGATTAGAGCCGTGTGTCTGCGCCGGACTTTTCTCCGCTCCCTCTGTCGCTAGGTCTGTAAATTCACTGGCGTCTGGCCCAACCCGCCAGCTTCAAAGTAAGCTACAATCCCATGGTGCATTCAAGTATGCCTCGTATAACTCGAATTTTTAAGGAGTGTTTCCTCGAAAGTAACAGGGACTGAAATTAAAAATATGATAAGCAGAGGTGGAAATTAATACAAGCATTTACTCAAGCACTGTTGATAAGCACAATTTTGATGTGTTCTTTGGTCTGCTTTTTCCATTTTCTGCTACTACATTTCAGAGAGACGGCTATTGCACTGTTTACTCCGTTAACATTTATTTTAGAGTTGTAGTTGCTATTTACTTTGAAAATGAACAGTTTACATACACACATCTTATAGACTATGGTGCATTGCTAAAGGTGCTATGACTTATTATGAATATCACATATTACATTTTAATTTTAACATCACTTACTTTAACTGCAATATTGTTATTTGTACTACGGCAACCGCACTTTACAATACCTTTATCTGACGCCACTTCACATTCAGTCTATAGTCTGTACTTTGCCTGTTTTTTTGTGTGTTTTACTTGTTTGTTTTCTTTGCTTTTACTGTAGAAAACCGCTGCTGCTGTAACAAGAAAATTTCCCCACTGTGGGATGAAATGAGTATTATCTAATCTAATCTAATGACATGGTGCTCTTTGGATGCTGTTATGTAGACCTTAGTGGTCCCCTTATACTGTATCTGAAGTTTTCCAAACTTCAGCCTTGGCGCAGAATTACAATCCCACAATGAGCTTTCCTTAGTGTGTGCCATTTTGGAGTCTCTAGCTTTTGAGGGGGGGGTGTGGGGGGGGGTCTTGACCAACTGCCACTTTGCTTGTTTGAAAGCCATGATGTCTCTCTCTCATGGGTGGGCCAAATTATCTAGGTGGGGAAAGCAGAGAAAGGAGAGGTAACCTGCCCCTTATGACCTCATAATGGGCAAAAGTCCAGATCGGCCCATCTGAGCTTTCATTTTCTTAAAGGCAGAGAAGGATACCCAGGGCTGGGTTTGCACCTATTGCCATAGCTACTTCAAATGAGCTTTACCTTGACCATCTACTTCAATATGATGCGGCTTAACCATTGGTGTTTCTACCAGGAATCAACAAGAAAACTTTAAATAGACACAGAAAATAATAATACAAAATAATTTAACATGAATACTTTAACATCACCTGTTAAAGTAAGGTAAGGGTAGACTTGTTGACAGGACCAGATTACCCATTTACGCTTTAGCAGTTGCTCCTCCTTTTCTTGTATTTTAGGCAATGTAGCCTATTGCATCTAACGTGGTAAATAAGGAAGTATATAGAGCACGCCTTTAGGGCAGATGTCATAGTGCTGTATAATAATTGATAAAATGCAACAGACATAAAATAGATAACCGGTGTATAAACATAAGTAAAGTAGGACTAACTGTATTCAAGTCCAAAGTTCAGGAGCTATGGCCTCAAAGGTGTGATGTCTATTGGTTTTATTCCTAAAGCAATACACAACCAATAAGCCTTGACCGGAAGACTGAGTGATAATGCTCTTTTCTGTTAGTGGTTGGTATGTTTTATTTCCAATAGCAATTGAAGGCAGCATCTCATCCATGCCAGGGGTCACGCCAAGCCCTCCACCTCGCCCTACTGGCTGTCTGGGTAACTTCAAGTGTCTGTGGCTTAAGTAGTTATTCTATAGACTCTTATTGAGCAATGTTTCTAGAATAAAAAGATAAATGAAACAAAAAAACTTTGATCCAAAACATAGAGAATATGACAAAAAGCAACAACACCAAACTAAAGAAATCTTTTAAGTAACCTGTGTTAAAGGCTGAAGCAATACTTTCTAAGTTTTATAACATTGAAAGGAGAGTTTGATGCCGAGACAGTGCACACTAAAATAACTCCTTCCTAATGGGGACAGAAGTGGAAGAGAGGATGAGAAAGGAATGCATTACGCCTGCATGGCATGTGTAAACATCCAGAAAGCCAATATGCCTTTAGTCTCACAACACACACGCGCACACGCACACGCACTCACACAGACACGCACACACACACACACACACACACACACACTTAGACATACAAGATGACAGCTCTGACCAAGTGTTAGTCTGGTATTTTTTTAGCCACGTATCCCTGTTAACTCTGCTATCTACTGAAGCTCAAACTGTCAAGAATAAAACCCCTTATTTTGGCCTCATCGCTGAGTGTGCACTGTTTAGGATATTAACACCAGATCATGAGTGAGCTTGTGCTTAAACTTGTGTGGAGGTGTTTGTATGATTTGCATTGGCTCTGTCTCAAAAGTTTGGTCCCATTCCCAGAAAGTAGCTCATAAAGAATCACAAACAGTTGTGCAGTAATTGCAGGTTCTTCCTGTGCTCCTCCCCTGTACCACAGCTTTATTTCCAAAGCATGACGTCAGTCGGTCAACGCCGTCCGCGGCTGGCAGAAGATTTGTTGGACTGCAGCAAGGGGGCGTCCATGACATTTGGAGCAAAGTGGCTCCAATAAATGTCGAGGTGTGGGTTTTATCGACATGAGAGATGTGTGTGAGTGTGAGATGGAGACACTGAAAAATGGGAAACGTGGATATGCTTAGTCAACCAGGCTGAATTACACCTCTACTTATCTCTCTATCCCTGTGAGTATGTAAAGGGGCAGTTATGTAAACAGAGTGCACTTCTACTTCTTTTTACATCAGAGAGTCCAGGACTTGTTGAAGCATATAGTCCTGAGGCAGCGGCGTCTGAAAGCTTCAGCCTCCACTGCTGGTTGAATGGTAGACCAACAAAGAGAATTATACCACTGAACTTAAATCGGGGAAACAAAGTGGCAGTCTGGACGAGGTTGGCAGCGGTTAGCCAGACAGGGATTAGTAGTAACAGTATAAGCTATTCCAACATGCCAATGTTTTGTATTTTCAAGGAAACCCAATGGACATGGAGAATGAGTGTTACTGTTCATCAAGTTATTTCTCTTTCCATCTCTTTTTGACAGGAAAGCAATGTGACCCGAGGAGGATAAAATCTGAGAAGAGGAGCGAGGCACAACAGTTCACTAAGAGGTATGGGCTGGAGGCCAGCAGAGCAAATGGCAGCAGAAGGATTTTAGAGAGATGTCTTAAAATGTAGGCCCTGAACTCCTCATGGAGCAAATACAAGTTAGTATCCAAAGTATTCCGATCCTTCACTTAAGTAAAAGTACTAATACCACACTGTCAAATACTGTTACATGTCCTGTATTAAAAATGTCACATGACTAAATGTAAGAATAATGAAAATTTAAATTGTTAGATCCTTACATTTGACACGTGAACAGGTTTTGCATTGAAAATGATTTAAATGATAAACAAAGCGGCTCCCAATGCATTCTCTGTCAATCGACTAATCAGTTAATCAATTACGCCAAATTGTTTCAGCTGGACATGTGTAACCTTTAATTAATATGAAAACATGACATTATAAAGTTTGCTTTTGTATGCAAAAATCTTAATTTGTTAAAAGAACTAGTAACTAAAGCTGTCAAATGATTGCAGTGAAGTAAAAAGTATAATATCTCTCTGAAATGGAATGCAATAGAAGTTATAAAGTTGCATACAATTAGGATAAAGTAAAGTATCATACTTGAGTTAATGTTTTACAATACAGAATGAAATAAAGCATGCAATCAGAACCTAAACTTCTGTTTTGATTTTAATATACAAGCATTGTTCTACTTACACAAAAGGCAAATCTGCATGTGACAGATAGATTTCTGTGATAAATATTAAAATAAAAATGCCCCAAAATTCACTTGCATGTCATGTCAGATATCATTATCTGTATAAGATTTCAAGTTTCAGTAAATGTGTTATATGATCAAATTAAAATGGCCTATTAGACAAGCTAAAGCGTGGTTTCTGTTGGAAAACTGATACATTACTTTTATAATCCACTAGATGGCAGCATGACCTTAACAGCCTCTAAACACAAATGTCTGTTTGACATTTCACACAGCAGTGAACTGCAAAAAGTCCCTGCTGTGTTCCTGTATTTTCTCATGTTGCGTAATCAGTGTGAAACTGTTCTTTTTTGTATTTGTGCTGATGTCTATCTTGGCCAAGTCTTCCTGGAAAAGAGTAACATCAAGCATAAAAATTAAAGATAAAATAAACTAAACGTTTAATTGAATGAATGCAATCGATGAATAACAGGTCAGAAATAGCCTACAGAATATTATGCTGCCACCTTTCCTCAAGAAATATATATTTTTGTATCCTAAATACATTTCAGACATAATCACAACAAATATTGCCCCAACTATTAATCAGTTTTGATATTATATGAACATAAAAAAACTGACAGCTAAAACAAATCAAATCCAGGTATTATGCCTCAGTCGTATAGTTTAAATACACCAAGGTCTTGTGGTCTAAGAGATTTACATTAAAGAAGTTTAAATTCTTTTGTGAAATATTTTAGCCTGATTCTGATACTCTGTAGTCTAAATATTTTAACAAATTTGACTGTTTTAGGCAAAACACTGAAGAAAATAATATAAAAGGGACTCAGTGTTCTCCACCACCCACAGCCAGCATGAAGGAAAAATCCTTAAAGTGCTCAGGCTAATGGAAAGTTAACATCTAACTAGAGTATTATGGCTGCTCTAACAAGCAACAACAAACCCCCTCTGCTGATAAGGAAAATGTGATGCAGTCCAAAACTTTGAGAAAATTTAATTTGATTACATTTTATTTATAGTATCAACTCATGACAAGAGTTATCTCAGGACACTTTACAGATAAAACCACTACATCTTTTTTAAACCACGCTCTGTAAAGACCTAAATCTACAAAGACCCATCAGTTCCCGTAATTCCCTCAAGAGCAAGCATTTAGTGCGACAGGGGCAATGAAAAACTTCCTTCTAGGAAGAAACCTCGCTGGTGCGTAAGTGGACTTTGAGTTGAGATTGTTTGTTAACCGTTACCAGGGAACTGACAAGGTCAACATTTTGATCTAAGCTATAATGTTGGGAAAATGAAATGTAGTTTACAATCTCATGGATTGTAAATCTTTTTTTTTTTTTTAAATGTTGAATTTGTGATTTAAAGATCTTTAAAAAAAATAAAACATACATTTAAATAATCTACAAATTTGCTGGAGAAATTTGGACTCATGGCAGGGCTGGGACTAATGCCCCGCTAGTAGGCTTGTCAATCTTTTTACGTTTTACCATGATACTTTATAATATTGATTCTTTGGACAATGACACAATATTTACTGTTATCACAAACTCTGCCACAATACGATTTTGATTCGATTCAATTCAGGAACCTGCGATTGATACAAGATGATACATTTAAAACGATCAGTTCCATTGATAAATATTAACAAAAAACACCTCAAATATGATTAGTCAATTTAATTACTGAGCTCTTTCAGACAATTACTTATTTACTCTTTTAATAAAAAGAATAAATATAAAGTGGGAATAAAAAAAGCATAGGCCTATCTTAAAGATGACATTGTGTATTGATATTATCACGTTGTATTGATAATATTGGATCGTTGAGGATTGAATTGATACATCATCAATGTTTTGTTACACCCCAACCCTAGTCCTGCATCACCACAGACTTAATGAAAAGCCACTGAATGGATTATGTAGCCTAAAAATAGAATCTCCAGGAATAATGGTTACCCTGTACAAATAGAACAATTTGAATTTAATTTGTAGTCCTGGTGCTAGTTGAGCCTACTTTCTATCCCCCTCCAGCAGTAGTGTTTGCAAATAGGCCTGGTCCTACTGCAGCAGCTCGATACACCTGATCCCTCTTGTTTTGGCTGTCACTGACAGTGTCCTTGCAGTTATGTCATTCACACTTAAAGAGAGATGAGTGAAGGCTGTGTTTGTGTGTTTACAGCCTTGATACCCTTTCTCCTCCACCACCCCCTCATCTTCTCTCTCCACCTGGCTTCGTGGCTCTGACACCCGGACCGTGGCTCTGCTTGAAAACAAATTGCGGCGGCTCCGGTTACCGGTCTCCGATCGATGCGCTGCACGGTGTCACGTTACCCGGAGGCTCGAGTATCGATGCATGGCCGATCGCTATCATAATCACACTTCCCCCCTCTTATCGCTTACCTACTGAATAAAACATCTGCCTTCCTGCTCATAGATCGCTCACCCCCTCCCAAAATCTGGAGGGAAAGAGACTTCTTGAAGTGTCTTTGAAATGAGTGAAGTAACATGAGAAAAGTGCACAATGATACCCAACAAATGAGGTCCCTAAAGTTGTTTTTATCTCAAGCATCTCCAAATAGACCCACCAGATAGTATTTGACAGTTCTTTGTCCCAGCCTCAAGGAGGCTGCAACTGTGAGGGGAACTGTTTTGAGATGTGTCATGTTTTCCAAACCACTGTTGCAGAGCTAGGTCAAGTTTATTGAGGACCTATAGCTTACACATTACGTGGGCTTCCACTGGTGGCCACCGTGCAGACCGACAAACAGCTGCTCATTTAGCTGGATATACCTAACTTCCTCTTCTGAAAAGCTTTTGTCAGCTTTAGCAAAACAAAAAGGCACATTTGAATACCTGCAGGACCTGCTAGGAAAGTTGGTCAACGCAGTCCTGCACAACCAGCCATGGGCTGTCTCTGTGATTCAGCACAATCAGGTGGCTTTAGCTATACTGCAAAGGCATGTAGCCGTTTTCATTGTTGCATTGTCTGTGCACTTGTGTGTGTCAGAAGAACTATGGCTTAATGGATTCCTTTTTTGTTAATAGACTGAATTTGGCATCAGCACAAGAGTCCAACAGTGTAACAGAGACATGCACCTTGCTCTCACCTCATTCATTGTCATATTTCTATGCATTTGTATTTTTATGGTGATTTACATTGGTGCATCCTTAATTTGGGGGTTACAGTGACAGTAAATGTATCCAGTTGAGATTTATTGAGTCCACCCATTTTGCTGCTTTTTGTAGATATCAGACATCAAGGACATATGAATTTATTGTGAGATCGGTTCTCTAACACAATCAATTGTTGCAGTGAAATCTTTTTTTGAATGTAACCCCTATTGTAACCCTCACTTAAATAATTTCTATTTTTTATTGTATATTATTAAAGTGCATCTGCCAGCCAGAGTCCCAAGGCCTCCAGCGCTCTACATGTCTGGGTGACTATCAGAACTTACTATAAATTGTGACACATAGAATAATACATTTTTACCAAAATTCATGTTTTGGTCATCTCCTAAAACCAATATGCAGAACCAAACTGGGTTAAAAGCATGTTGAACACTTGCACCAAATATAAAGACATAGGGCAAATAGGCTGAATAAATGAAGTGTCTCATCAAATTACAAAATCTTATATTATTTCTCTGCTCTCTCTTCTTTTCATGTGTGAAAAATAGCTGTCACATCACAGCTGGAACACACGTCTAACAGTGAGAATAAACATTTAGTTGTGTTAGTCACAATAACAGTAGCTCAAGCTCCCATATAAGGTAGTCAAATGTTACTCGAAGCAACCAGCCACTGTGGGCCTGGTGACGCTACATGCCCCGAAACATTTAAAAGGGAAAAGAACATTAGCAATGTATTGTCCAAAAAAAATAACATACAGTAACAAATCATTCAAGCCAAGGATAACCACTTTGATGTTTTCCCACACAAAACAGCAGGTTGAAATTAACTAGGCAATGTCAAAATACTTAGAGCACATAAAAATAAAATCACTTATTAAATCATACATTTCAATTAGTGCTGCCTGTTTTCTTTAAAATGCGTCCTTTATTAGCACATCTTTTTCCTGAGATTGGATGACCCAGCTAACATGGTCTGTTAAGTAGTTTTCCTTTTATAGAAAGTGTCAAATATATGAGCATCTGTGCAATAAGATTAGGTTAAAATTACCTTAATATTGAAACAAGCAGTTGACTTATTTGGGTCTCTTGGTGGCTTCAGGGTCTACGCATCCAGTTTGTTTCCTTACGCCTCGGGCTGGCAGCACAGAAACTCCTTTTCCAGCCCTTGCAACACGATCTCCTTAAACCTTTGGTATAAGTCAAGATTTGCCTAGAGCAGGAGTGCAATAGAAACCATTACATTAGTCAAAGAAATGTCATAAAAGTTCACTGCATTTCAAATTCATTGCTTAGGTGGTTTATCTTGGTGGCTAGAACCTCTTTTTGAGCCAGCAGGCTTCACCTGAGAGCTATAAATCAATAAGGCCTAGGCACGCTATCATAAACAGCAAGGGTAGTAACGCAGTGTGTAACGTTATGTATGATACATTAAATGTAAAGATTATATTTTAACAGGAAGTAACATTTAGGCATAGTTGAATAGATTTTATAAAGGGAATTTAAAATGCTTTGAAACAAACATATTTTCTATTTGTAAGGCGTACAACTACACCAAATGGGATTTCTACTTTAAGAAATCCTTGCCATTCAACTCGTCCAAGATTATAAAATGCACAGACAAGCTTATTTACTCACACAATCAAAATCCTGTACACTTGACCACTAAATTTGAGAGCATCAAAGAGTGAGAGGTTAGGTGCCAACTGTCAGAGGGAAGTAAGGCGAGACTCTGTTAAGCTATTAAGACAATTAACAAAATGGTCAGGAGGGGCTGAGTGGCGGAGGGGAACAGCCTGAAATGGGAGCGAGATGAGGGTGTGAAGTGACAGTCAGCACATCTGGTCTCATCAATAATGCAGCGGGCCTTTAAACGGCAGTTTGTCGCATATTGAGCGCTGCCGACTGAAATCAAGCCCGACACATAAGATGCTGTCAGGGGAGAGTGAAAGGGTGACAGCAGGAGGAGGGAGAGAGTAGTAGGCTGGCACAAATACCCAAGAAAAAGTGGAGTAAAAACAACTTTTTGCCAAAGCTTTCTCTGATACACCTGATTTGGTGTGCAATAGATGAGATAAATAAAATAAAAAAATATAACAATATTTAAGTTAGAAGAATGGAAACACTATAATACAATCTCTAAATATTCAGTAATAAAAAAATGAATGAGATTAATTAAATTTACATAGCAAAAGTTAATTAAACTATCCTTAAATGTTTTCAAAGCACGAAGAAACTTGGAAGCTTAAAGCAACAAAAAAAAGGACCTACGCAATGCTTGAATCTATTCATCACTTTTATTATTAAAATGAAAAATACAGAGGAATTCTGTTAACGCAAAACTCTCCAAAAAAATACAGACATCTTTTTGACACTATGTATGTTACCCAATAGTGACCGCAGGGATCCAACGACAAAACAGCAACAAAACAAAGACGTGTGGATTAATGACAATGCACCTTCAAATCAATCAACAAAAAAAGGCTCTCCGACCTATTCAGCTAGACGCCTATAAAGAGTTCATTTTCCTGTGATCAGAGGATTTCTCAGCACAATGATGACGGAGTCTCCCCTCAGAAACATTTTAGAAATGTAGCGGTCCTTATTCACAGGCTTAGACTTCTTCTTTCCCTTCCCGCTCTTTGGAACTTCCGTCCACATCTCCTTCACGTTCTCCAAGACCATGTTGCAATGCCTAAAATGATAGCAAGGGAGTAAAACGTTGAAACATAGTACCATTAGGGGGGGGAACTCTGAAAAGACAATGGGCTCATTCAACAACAAAAATCTCGTACAGATTTATTCATAAAATGATGTGATTTAAATGAATTTCCATCTTGAGTTATTCTAGGTAAACAAAATTCAAACCTGTCATACAAACCATGTACAGATTATCTACCTTTCTCCACAGGGGGAAAAATACTAGTTTGATTTAAGATTCATAATCCCTTAATCTCAATGAATTTTGAGTTTAAATATGAAACTGAAATAAAACATAACTCAAACGTAATGGTAAATGAGTAATGTTGCTAGCTATATTATCACCACAAAGGCTTGAAACTTTAGAGTTTTATTAGACAGTTGCCTACTGATTTCCGACAGCAGGACCTGAAACGGTTAAAGCTTTCTTTTTACTCTTAGTAACATAGTAACAATTCTGTGAATGAAAAACTCCTCCACACAAGGAGCAGACCATGTAGCCTTATTTGGCCATTTTAGCAAGGCATCTATAATGTGAATGAACAAATCTCGTGCACTACTCCTCATAAACAAGTGGGATTCCTTAGACTGAAGTTAGCACTGTATGACAAGTATGGCCAGTTAAGAGAGTTAGGATTGGACATGGTTTGAGATGACTGAAAGCATCCAATTTCCCTGCTGAGGAAACCGTGTCAGTCTGCATCATACACAGAATATTTTGAGGATGAAGTAGAAAGAAAATGCAACATACACGCTTAAAGAAAATGCTGTGGAAAACTTAATTTCACACTCATTTAAGACTATTTAAAACCTGATTTTAAATAGTCTGGGCTCATAACATTTTGAATTACATGTAATAACACAACTGTGGACTATTACAAACCTGTTCGATTTGAATCTACTCTTCCCATATTATACACTCAAACCTGTAAGGTAAAAAGTCAGTGACCGAGCTCAGTACCTGTCAAAAGCCTTGACTCTTCCGAGCAGCTTCTTGTTGTTGCGACAGTTAATGAGAACCTGAGTGTTGTTCTTGACGGACTGTGTGAGCACCGACAGAGGACCCGTGTTGAACTCCTCTTCCTCTCGTTTCTGGAGCTCTTCAGGGGTCATCTCTGATTTAGGCTTTGTTAAGAGACTCCTGAAAACGACACAACAAAACCCATACAAAATGTTTATTTTTTTACTGTGCAATTTTCTTAAGATGCATTTCCTATCTTGGATGCCGGCTAACTCCACATTTATAGACTTAGGCCCATATAAGTTACCATACCGTATGACTAAAGTAAATTGGTATGTAGGCTAACGTTACCTCAACACTTGTAATTGTAAAAACATACAGGCTAAGGAAACCTGTCTACTAACACATGATACGGATATGGCTATAGCATAAATAAACTATGCGATAAACGCAACATTTATGATATATTTTATTACAAGCTGTAACAACTCAAAGTATCGCATGCAAGACAACGCATGCTCAAACACTGCAACGTTAGTGCTCGGTGTTACCATTAGGCTAACTATCGTTAGCCTCAATGCTATTGTGTGACTCCGGACTCGTAGCTAACGTCTCCAGTTGAACCACGTCCGTTACAAAACTTACCAGTTTTTCACTTGTTATTAGAATTGTAACAGTAACGTAGATGTAGCTAACATAGCTGGGCTGGAAAGTATATAGCAACGAAAACACAGAGGGGTAGCTGTATCAACTCCAGTTAACCGGCCTTGAATCCTATCGCTTACTACCTAAAAAGCTAACCATCTTAGCATGCTAATCGTTGGCTTTTCGCTGATCCGATTCAAAGTTCAGGCTCCGAGACAGAAAATAAATACTTGCCCGAAATACTGACTGACAATTAGAGATACGTACATGGTTGCTTATTTATGAAAACAGTGTCCTTAGATCTTGTGCCGCTCGTTTCCACCGGGTGCCTTCGTACCCGCAACGATCTGCAATCAATACTCGTGTGGATCGAACTACTTCCGGGTCTACTAGTACGCGCTTCAATGTGTAATAACTACCGGGTTACTACGGTCCCGTTAAAATGTACATCATTACTTTGTAACTGTTCAACGTTGAGTTACTAGTATTTACATACAGTATGCACTCTCCACTACATTTCAAAGAGAAGTATTTCAGATATTTTCTCCACTTAATTATTGGACATTTGCGTTATAGGCCTATATTTAGCTGATAAAGCAAACATTTAGTGTGGTTCTGCAGTCAGTATAATCAGCTCCACCCTGACCGACTACAACATTAAAATACGGATCTTAATGCATCATAATTATAATAACCCTATTACTAAAATAAGAAGGAATACTTCATTGATCCCCAGCCTAAATACAGAGCTTAAGTATAGAAAGTAACATTAATAAATAATAAAAGGTAGCCTTCATAAACCAAAATAGAATGTAAGAAAATGAAACAAAGCATTTTGCTACAGATGACGTGATGGTGCTGATAGATTGAATCAGGTGTAATTAATAGCCGCAGAAATTAGATAGAATATACTGCAAGGATGCATCACATTAACATAGTAGGCTAGATGGCGCATGATGAAATAGTGAGACATATGAGACATAGTAAAAGGTGCTGTGTTGTAATAAAAAAAACATGGTAGAGAATAATGCAGCAATATAACATGTGAATCATGTGATATATCATATAATATGGATATAATATGGAATAGTATAATAAAAATAGTAATAGTAATGACAGCCTAATACTTTGTACAATAACACTGACCAAGTCCATATTAAGCATAATGTGAATAGCCTACTTTTATTTTTGATACTTCTAGTATATTTCAGTATGTTCTCAATTTTTAATGCAATAATCTTAATTATGCAATGGAGTAGTTTTACAGAGTATAGTTAACAGGTAGGGCCTGCTTGTTTCTGAATATATTTTTGGGTTATTACAGGCTGGTGATATGCATGTAGGGGGTGCTGTTTTAGGGTGCTTTATGCCGTATATTAACCACAAAGGCCCTTTCTGTCACAGGAAAAGAGATGGCAGAGGGAGCAGCCAAAGGGATACCTCAGACCCAAACAGATAAGTCTTTGTTTTGCTCTTTAACACAACAAGAATGAGGGGAAAGTGTGTGTGTGTGTGTGTGTGTGTGTGTGAGGGAGAGACTGGGATGTAGGCTATTATCTACACAGCAGCAATGAGACATTGAGAGATTGGCTTTCTGGCAAGAGACAGACAGACGCCTGGGGGTGTACGAGCCACCCACCTTATTTCAAAGGGTGGCAGCTCTACCTGTGGAAACCACTTGATGCGGATAAAGACAGCCTGTGTTCTGTTGAGAGAGGAAAGTGTGTGGGATTGATTTCAGGAGCTGTAGGCTACTATATCTTTATGAACAACACCTAGCTCACCTAGCAAAAGACTTAAAACTGTGGAGAATGGGCTTGTAAAAGGAGCTCAGTGGGGCATTAGCCTACATGTGTTTGGAGTGATCTGAAAACACTTTTGCAGTTGTCCAATCAGGAGAGCAGAGTTTTACCTACAACTGAAACATCAGACTAATGTCTAATATATCTAATTTAGATGCACTTTATTCACAAGATTATGGCCAAATGTATTGCTTTCTTTAGGGTTTCCAGTGTGTTCTGATTTGCAAATGGACATGTTGGTCTACAATCTGATTTTGATGGAGGAGCGTCCCCTGAACATGGCCAACACACCTTCCTTCACATGTCTCACAGGAAAGGCACCTTGGGCTTAAGTATGGCACTTTTTTATTTACTTTTATATTGTACAGTGAATCTCTTAAGCGAACAATTAAATTAAAAACTGTACATATATCTGTGATTGTAAAAGTGACCCCCACCCCCCCACCCCCATGCTTTACAAAAAATGCACACTATACTTTTAATAAAAAATAAAAAAAAGTCTACCAATCTCCCCCTTTTGTGACTCCTCCTCCTTACCTTTTAATTTTTCGTACATCTGAATATTTCCCCTTAATATTGATTCTGGTGGCCAAATTTCCCAAAGTGGCTTTCTGTTAAATCGAGAACAGAAAGCATGTCGGCAACTTTCAGCACATGATTAACAACAGCAACAGATATCAGCACCATCCAAATGTCTGTGTTAAGTGAGGTGTTGATTAGGCTGTAGCAGGGGGGATTTATAGATCTGTGGTTATTGTGGAGCTCTCAAAAATGTGGTTATTTATTACACTAACAGAGAACAGTATCTCTTACGCATGCACCCAAACTCTACTTAGCACCACATGTTGATTCACAGCTCTCTGCACTCTATGCTGCGGCCACAATTACTCATGCAAGTAATAAAACATTATCTGCACATTTATCTAGACTGTGAGTTTGCCAACAGTGAAGTTACCTGATCCAGCCCGGTCTGCTTTAACCACAGGCAACTGTGAATGTGGCTGGGCTTGGAAGGGTGACGGGCTGGGGTCTTTTGATATAAAGAGTTTTTTGTCCCGAAGGAGGCAGCCGTCCAGAAAGCTGCTCTAATCTGTAGCCGCATACATCTGTTTCCTTATTAATTTATATCTCAGGGAGAGGTGAGGGAAAGTTGAACAGGTAAGGATCTCAGCGCGGGGGGAAACACAAGACAGATCAATAAGATCAGCGGGACTGGAATGTCTACCTGTTGAAGTTACATCACGTCTGCGCACTGTTTCAACATGATGCCTCCTCAAAAAAGCTTCAGGTGCACAATTGAACTGTTGATCAAAAAGGTAGAGGATCACAGCATGTAAAGAGGCATCGTCTCCGGCATCTCACAAATTGTAGGATACTAAAAAAGAATCAGTCTATGTACTGTGTTGTGTGGGCTCAAATGTCCAGTGTGAAACATTCAATAACACATCACAAACGAGACCAATCAACAACAGTAGGCTAGGTCCTTAATGAGGTGAAAAGACAACACAATTAAAGGGCATTATGTATGGTTTAATTACATGTAGCATAGGCTAATTCAAAAAGTTATGACATTTCTTTTAGTTTCAACATTAACAAATCAAAGACAATAAATGCAGCAAATGTGTTGTATTTTTTTCCATTCACAGTCTACTAATATTGTCAAACGGTTTCACCTCCTAAGACTAAAAATAATCGCATTACATTGTTTTTTTGTCAGCTGGAATCCTCATTCTGAACTTCCTCCGCATTTGAATCGCTTTTAAATGTCTCGGTCAACATGATGGAAAATTAATAACTTCAGACATAAGGATTAATACTTAATTTCATTTTTTTTAAATGACGTTGTTCGGTATTTTGCAGACAATTTCAGATGATGGCATATTAGGCCTCAAACAGTGACATTCCTGTGCGCAAACCACTTCCATTTCTACTACTGGCAAGTGCATATGTGTGTGGAAAATAATTCATGAGAAAAGTTACCCAAGTAAACACCATTGTTTCTAAATCAAGAATATAGTTTCATATTTTTTTAATGATGATTTGACCTGGTTCCTCGTTACACTGATGTTTTTTAAAACGAAACAAATGCGCAATCAAGACTAACCTATATATTATTGCACATTTTCGAAATGGCGTGTGTCAGAATAAGCCCGGTTTAAATTTCAATTTACGTGAGACCCTGACTCATGTTGTTTATGTTTCAGCTATCTTTAGTCAATCTAACAAATTTAAATTACGCGTTCTGATGAAACAATACAAGGACAGTGCAAAAATTTCCCATTTCACTCTAGTTATCTTTCATTGCAACGCAGACATTATTGGGGGAATATTGCGGAATTTGTTTCATTTACCAGCGTTTTCATAAACTCAAGAAAATCCAATCTGCAGGTCCTCTATTAAGTAGGATGCTCCGGCCTCTTATTTACCAACTTTGTTCATCTAAATTCTACAACAGTGTCTTAAATCTTAGATATGTTGGTCACTCTATTTTTCTATATTCCAAGACGGATGGCTTGAACTGACTGGAGGGCAGTAGTTTCGAAAGTCATTACAGAACCCTCCGAGGTCTGAGTGGCCGTTCTTGGATACACATTGTCCCGGAGATGTCTTAGAAGTGGCGCACTCCTCTTGACACGGACTAAACGTTGCGGGACAAGGCATTTGGTGAGAGTAAAAGTAGCTGGCTTGTCCGGAGATCATGTTAAAAGAGTACGGATCCGACAGCGGAAGGGGGCATGCAGGGATGGATGTGGAGAAAGCGGTGCAGGCGGTGCCAATCTGATGGCGTCGGGATTGCGCGCAGCTGAGTCCAATGTAAGACATCTCCTGGTGCGTCTGCACGAACCGGTCGGCGTCTACAGCACCTGTTGCACTCAACCGGGACCGCTGTGAAACCATCGATGTGGCGTGGTTTGGGAAGCGGGGGTGAGCTCTCAGATAAGTCCCCGCGCCAAGGTGAGTGCGCACTGGTGTTTGGAGAGGCAGAAACGGCGGCACCGGCCAGTAAAATGAACCTGCTGCGGCCAAGGTCACGCTGGTTGCAGTGCTGGAAGACATCAGACGACCTCCGCCCCGTTTTAGTGCAAGCTTGGTCCTGGAGCCAGCTGCGGCCCTGCGCCGGAGTTTTCCGGATGTGCCACCTATGAAGACGTCCTCACTGCAGGGGTCCAGCATCCAGTAGTTGCCTTTACCCGGGTCATCATAGTGGCGTGGCACTTTAACGAAACACTTATTCAGACTTAAGTTGTGCCTGATTGAATTTTGCCATCCTTGTCTGTTCTGACGGTAGTATGGAAAATTGTCCATAATAAACTCATAGATACCATTGAGCGTGAGCCGTCGTTCCGGGCTCTGGCGGATAGCCATCATGATGAGCGCGTTGTAACTGAAAGGAGGTTTCTCAGGCTTAACGCTTTCTTCTGCTCCAACGCCTTTCTTTGATTCTCCCTTATTTCCTTCTCGTTTCCCATTTGCACTCACCGGCTTGGTTTCCGCTTTAATGCACAGTTTTGGCGCTTCGCAGTTCTTTTCACTGTCAAACTTTTCCTCTTGACTGGATTTCTCTGGATGTGCGGAGCGCGGTTTCTGGGACTGAGATGGACACTCCTGGTCACCCATCACTCCCTCTCGTCTCAACAACAGGCTGCTGATGCTGAAGGACTTGTGAAAAAATCGGTCCGAAGTTTTCAAGCCCTCCATTTTAAAGATTAAAGTCACTACTAAAATCCCCAGAAGCGTCCGGTGATCAGAGCAGAGCGCGTCACTGAACCCACAGAGCAAAGATGTGCTGCTTCAAAGAGGCGAAGAGCCAAAGACGCACCGACAACACAGCGTGACAACCATTGCGCATGATCACAGCAGCTCAGGACTCGTTACCCTAAACAGTAGTGCATAGTAATGCAGTTGCTGGATCTCAAAGTGAAACATTTGGGGGCATAATGTGTGCATGTGCCCTACTCTTAGATGACTGGTTCCTCATTTAGAAAACAAGATATCTAATTTAACCCAATAAAGATCACGTTTCTCGATCAAATCAAAGAACATGATGTGACTCATTGTTCTATTGGCATTGCCACTTCTACGCCATTGTTTAAAAAATAATTTTAATTAAAAAATCCAAGGTAAACTTAATATTAATTGAGCCTAAAACATGCAAAAGAGACGTTTGAACCCGGGATATAATGCTGTCAATCTGTGTGACTGATGGGTGAACTCTCGGGTTTAATTATAATACTTCCGTGACTCATGAAATTGAACCCTCCAACACGCGCCTTGCCCTCTGGGCTGGCTTCATTTCTTTTTTCTTTTTTCTTTTATTCGGTTTCTCTCTGCGCCCCTTTCTTGACACCACGATTTGGCAAAATGCCTATAAAAGGAAGAAGTAGATGTAGCCTGAATGATCTTATCAGTAATAGGCCTAAACGTACAACATTTTAGAAAATAGGGCAAGGTGATGCAATTGATTTCTAAACCTGTTATTGCGAGATTTAAAACAAGTCTCAGGACCGTGAGAAAATGGGAAAATGCACCTGTTAGCAGATTTTTTTTTGAAATCACTTAATTAACTACTCCAAATGAAAATGCATTACTCACCACTAGTGAGTCACCAGTCAGATGACAGGTCTGGGCCCCACTTTCTCTGTAGGGGGCCAAACTGTATATTAAGCTCTGCAGGTTGGCTTATCCGTGTTGATTTGTGGTAATCTGATCAAACTGTTATTTGTTTGGATGTTTTCAAATTTAAGCACAGATGCTTTTGATATACTCATATTCTTTAAATAGAGAGACAGAGACACAGAGAAAGAAAGAGAGAGAGAGAGAGAGAGAGAGAGAGAGAGAGAGAGAGAGAGAGAGAGAGAGAGAGAGAGAGAGAGAGAGAGAGAGAGTCAGAAAGAGAGGAGAGTTCTTTTTCTCACCTATGAAGACCGTGATTCATCTCATCAGATGTGAAGACAGCAAGCTAGATAATGTTTTGTCTTCCGGAAGGTGCATTAAATAAAAATGAAACAACTTTAATAATTCTTGGCACACTTTATAACACAGTACAGTACAAACTTTACTCTTGATGGTGTTGCTGAGTGTCAAGAGTACAACACTCCTGCCTCATAAAGGATCCCGAAGGCAGTGAAACAGTGCCTGGAGTGGATTTGAGTCAGGGTCTTTTGTTAATTTTCTGTGTCAGACAGCACTGGTTTAAAGGTTACCACACACACAAACTTATTTTGTATGTTGTCTTATGTAGTATATTCCATTAAATCTAATTCAATTTTATTTATCTCATCGCGCTTTTAATAAGAAAGCAGGTCTAGACCGCACTCTGTGATGTTATTTACAGAAACCCAACTAATAATGTTCATGTGAGACCCACTGTGCCCTGGCCTATTTCAGTTCCAGCTCACAATTATCTTCACCTAAAGCTTTTGAACACACTGAATTAGCTCCCTTATGATGCTGAAGCTAAATGTCTTTACTCCCATCACCAGTGAGACTGTTGAAAACCATATGGAAATCAATTATTGCACTAGACTTAATAAATAGCTTATCAAACCATATAAACCCTTTTGTGCATTTCCATTTAGAACTTTTTGATGTATCCTACTTTATGAACAGACAGCACATGGATGCAGCAAACAGTGTGGTTATATTCTTTCCAAACTCCAAAGAAAAAAAGGAAAGTCAGTGCAGTGATATGAGTTTGACCAAAGAATAGTTTAAAACATGATTTGCTATACCAATAAAGAACAGCACAAGCTCTGAAAGAGGCAGAGGTTTCTGAACCTTTCAATAAATTGAAAAAGGCCTAACGTTAGAAAACAGGCCTCTTAATTAATGTATTTTGAAAGGTTCCCTTTTTTTGAAAACAATACAAGATAAATTTATTCCGAATCTGAGCGCTCATAGAAGAAAGTCGTCCATTTAATCTAATATATGAAAACATGTTTTCAAATGCAATAAACCTTGACATTTCAAAAACGTTTACTGCACGATCCCAACCTGACCACTATTTTCTGTTTGGTAATATTACCACAAATGATTGGCCCCTACAGCATAGTGACATGTACCTACAGATTGACACATACCTCTACTACATTAAAAGACTATTACTAATTAAAGACAATTCTAATCCATTTAACTGTAATGCTGGGCGTTTAACAGTTCACATGCCAGACATCAGACGTGACGACCAGAACCACACATATAATCTGTTACCATTATACCTTCTCTTAGTCAATTTGATAGGGGCCTCCCTGCATAATCCTTGCGTTGCACAAGTGAGCACTTGTTGGGAATGTTTCAGTTAATGCAGAAAACAGGCATTGTAGTCTCAACACTTGTAAAGTCCTTTGCTCTTTTTCTCGGTTAAATATTTAATATGGTGTTGTTTACAGTGATTTTGCAGTGGCAACCTGAAGCCATTTGCATGAAAATACAGCCCTTCCAAAGAAAATTGGCATTCCCATGACTCAGATTGTGAAACGCAAGCATTAAGCTCGACTCTGTTGCTAACCTTGTCCTTTGGGGGAGAGAAAGGGCAAAAAATGAATCAGATAATCACAATATTGCTAATAACACGGCATTTATTTCAAAAGGACTTGTAGCTTTACATCAGAACAGGTTAAATCAATGTGACATGACATTAAACAACAGCATGTTAAGACAAATGCCTTTAACTTATGAATACTTCCATAAGTAAACGGGCATTTACCTCTATATAAATCTTGCAGTTAGGGAACTAAAAAGTTGCATAACAGATTGAAAGAATGTAATCAAATTAACAAGTAAGAGCTCCTGTGACAAACAACAAAATGCATTGACTTTCAGGCATTTTTCACTCTCAAGCCTATTGATCTCATCCCATTTGGTGGCTCCCTCTGCTGTAAGAGAAAGTCACAAACCTTCCCTTAGTTCAGAGGACAGCCATGACTGAAACAAAATTTCATACGAAATAATGAGTCCGTATTTATTTCTAATTCTTCTTCATCCTGTCACCCTGTTTATTCAACATCTGGTATTAAAGATGGGGGGTTTGTTTATTATATGACGCTAGGGAGTTTTTTTTTTGCAATCAAAACAGAATCAGAATCTGCAATGAGCTTTATGTGGTACGCCTCAGTTGTGGTAGTGCAGCATACAGTTTTCCTCCTGGACATTCTGTGTCTCCCAGATCTCTGTGCCCAAACAGGGAAAACTTTGGGTTTAGAAAGCCCTGAGAGACTCCAGATTGCAGCAGCTTTTTGACTGACGACATTGCCTCTGTGCTTGGTGTCTCATCTGAAAGCAAAATAAGTAGCATTCTCATTATATCTGACTTCCTAAAACCATTATGAAAGTGTATGCAACTTCAATTTTTCACCCCTCTTTTGTTACCCCTACCTAGACATGTTCTGTCCTCTAACTGCACAAAGCAAAAAGTTAATAGGTGAGCTTACCTTTGAAATTTCCCATGAAGGCAATCCCCAGTGAGTCATCATTATTGCCTTTGGTATGTGCCCCTACCACACCCCAGCCACGGCCCTCATACACAGCACCGTCTCCGCCAACAAGAAAACTGAAACACACAGAAAGTATGGTTGAGGATACTATAGCATTAAAAACAAGCAGCAACTCAATAGAAGAATCACAGAATTAAATTTCCTCCAATATGTTCCCATTGTATAACCAACACTGTATAAACATCACTCATAAATGACATTTGCCTACACAGTTTGATCAGGATAGGCAACAGAGCTACTCACTTATATCCAATGTCATCGAAGCCTCTGTCTTTCATATGCCCTCTCTGAATGCTGACAAGGCGGTCCATACACTCTTTGTGGCCTTTGCATCTTGGGAGGGCAGTGTGGTGTATGACAACTCTCTGGGCAGAGCCTTTCAGAGTCTCCCTTTTTTTAGGAGCAGCTGCTCCCCACTGCTGCCTTGAAACGATGGTCACTGAAAAACATTTTAAACAATCAAAAGCATATTCAAAATAAAGATGTTGACTTACACCATAAGTGAAAATATAATTGGCAGTGGTAATAACAAAGGTTCCAAATATATGTATTGAAAGCTGTTTGCTGTCATACCTGTTTGGGCCATATCTCCTTACACAGATGCCTTCGACTGCAGCAGAGGTGCAGCTTCCTTATCAAGGGGCCAATTTCTGGAGGTGTGGTCACGGGAAGTACACCTTCCTTGTTTCTATGTGTTCCACGTGGATGCATGTGCACACAAATTATATTCCAACTTGTCATCTTGGTTGAGTAACAGCCAGTCTATCACTAGAAGACTAAGTCTACAGTTGCCCAACAGTTTTTGATTTGGAATATACGCATTTGAAAAAGAAGGAAGTAGAATCAGCGCGGTCAACATTCCACACAGTGGCATAAAAACTCTGGCAGTTTCTTTACCTAAGATGTGGCGTGACTGCTTGAAAATTGTGTTTAGAGTCATGTGAGTTTTAAGAAAAAAAAATCAGTAGTTTGTGTTTTGCAATATCATGTTGCGTGTGTGCTTTTGCAGTGGGAGGAAACAAGAAGTGGTATAACCCTGATGTGATTAATAAGTCTGAAACAGAATAGGCGTAATGATGCTAATGGTAATAATAACAAGTATTTACTACAGGTTTTCATTAAATACTCTGAGACATTTGAAACAACTGATTCTTTTAATCTAACAAAACCCGTTAAAAAATGTCAACTGCTATTAAAAAAAAAAAAATATTAATACAATATATTCACAAGATGGTGTCTGACAAACTGCAAGTCATCAAACAAAGATAATTTCAGGGTCTACAAACATCAGCAGTGCTGCAGTTTGATAACAAACTGCCCAGTTAGAGTAAAAAACAACTATTGGAGCTGCATCATTTTGTGAACAGCAATACTGCAGATACACATGATAGACCTCTTCATTATCACCAGCTTCACTCTGTCCATCTGTGTCCACAGTGAGGGGCTGTGCAGACGTAGTACAGTCTCATAGCATCCTGTCAGGAGGAACAGAACATCATGTCAAAATATTAGATCTTCTATTCAATTCTTAAAATCCAAACAAAAACAAATCAGGACAAAGAAGAGGACAAGGTGTTTCCTCACTGACCACAAAAAGTACTAAACCTATTCCTGGACAAACATATTAAGACAACAGGTCATGCTTTATGTGTTTTATTAACATTGATCAATACCTCAGCCTTCATACTGTGAGACTGGAAGAACACTGCTTCCTTGTGGCCACATCTGGGAAGAGACGGGCACAATGTTAGTCGTTCACTGTTACGTCTCATTTCAAAATCAAAGTCCAAAAGGATGGTAGTGTGCCTTAAGGACACATATGCTGGTGCGCTTGCAGGAAAACAAAACTCACATGGCAAATCTCACAATGTTCCAGCCCCCCCCTTGCCCATATTAATCTTTGGACAACCATATACAAGTTGTCTACTACCTGCCCAGTTCAAAATGGAAACGTGGTGAAGTAAATGTGTAGCTGGTGAAGAGAGTCAATCATCCAGCAAGGTAAAGATGCAGTATTATTCTCAGAATGGCAGGCAGGTCAAAAAGGGCTAAATTCCCAGTAGCTATTTGGCTTAAATATGTCAGATGGTAAGAATGAGGACTTCAATGAGACACCAAGTTTGCTCTGTTTCTGATATGAGGGTAATTTGATTATTTTTTACAACATCAGACATAAATAATTATAGAAAAGCTTGCTGCTGTGAATTAGGTATCAATTTAAAGTCACTCAATGCAGATTTTTTCTGCCAAAGCTCTTTCCTTTGCTGAAATTCAACTATACTAAATGTTGCACCAAACTAACAACACAATAATTATTACCCTTAAAAACACAGATGAAAAATTAGGAAACTCCAGAGAGAACAAGTGAGGTTGACTTATGGTAAAACTTACTTGGGACAGGGGTGGTCCTCTGTCCTCGGGAGTGTTGGATCCTGAGATACATCAGCAATGATTTGTGTCAACTCACTGGAAAAAAACAAAAACAGAAGGAAGAGGCTAGATGACTTTCCAACAATTAACCCTCAGTGTCTGACATTACACATGTAAAATGTGCAATGTAAGGTCAGTATTGTGGGCGTTATATGTGTCAATAAAATCAAGAAGTTGGTACTTCACGTGGCACTGTGGTTTCTTTTACTTACTCAACCTCGTGGGTGATCTTGTTGACATAGATGCAGCTGTTGTCTGCCTCTTGTTGGTAGTCACAATTCCTGCACTGTGGGTTGAGTTTAAGAACATGTCATTCAGCAACTTGTTACAAGCATACAAAGGACATTTAAGGCAACAAGTCATCCCTCTAGACTTTTATTTCTTAGCTCTGTAAGAATTAATACCATCAACAACCTATCACAGGAAAATATGATGTGTCAATATAACCATCAGCATGTTTGGAGTGATCCCTGTTTTCATCAATAATGCATTGCACTCAACAGACGCACTACATTTGACTGATTCAAATTGGTGCATGAGCCAAGTTTGATAGCTAGGAAAACTAAAAAAAAGTGAAAATCAATTAAAAGTTACTGATTGGGGCTTTTCTACAGGACCAGATAACGTTAACATTACTTACCGCATAAAGCAGGATACGGTTCTCCTTGTCTTCTTTTGGGTATAACATGTTGTTACTGAAAAACAAGGTCAGCTTTTATAGTGGGATGCCGATAATTTCAATTCGTTTAAAAAAAAAAAACACGTAACGTTAGCGGCTTTTTAAGACAGCGTTAGGTTAACATGCGTTTAGCTTTAACACGTAACGCTAGCTAGCTAGCTAATGTTAGTGTAGATTAACCTCTATTCGGCCACAGACTCACCATTCTTGACAAAACCGTATCCCAACAAATCCGGGCTCGTTCGGTCCAGTTTCTAAATCCATTAGAAAAACTATATGTTAAAGCAAACCCGATAATTAAAAAATGCTATTTACTTCTTCCACCGCATCTACCGCCTCTATGGCTCACTTACGCTAGTTTGAAAAACAGACCCTCTTCTTCTTCCTCTGGCTTTCCGGCAGACTAGAAGCCTCGCGGCTAATTGCTGCCTCTCACAGGACAGTTCTATAACATTCGAAAGTATTGTCAAATTCAGTGGAATAGTCCTGTTCTCTTACTAGGCTACATACACGGATATAGTCATGACGGCTACCACTATCTCAATCTCACATCAATTGATATTCAGGGAGAATGAATAAGGATCTCAATGCCATGTTATATTCCCATGTGACATAGCACAGTGAACAACTGTTCTCTTTCATTTTTGTATTTGTACTAAATATAAAGTCTATTTCTGGAGTGGGCAGCATGCAAAGGATGGTCAGTGGAAAAAAAAATCCTTGTGTAAATGTTTTTGTTTAAAATTAAAAATAACTCCTTGTTAAATTGTTCTATAAATACAAAATGAGAGATGCAGGCAGACTGGAGCCTGAACAGTCTAACTTTACTAGTTAAAAAAACTTACGTAGTATTCTGACTGATTCATGCAATGACAGCAGGACCATACAGCAGAAGGAAAATGTCATAACAAGGACATAAATCAACATAAGGATCACAGATTCTGTGTATTTGTTGTATAATCTAAATTCAGGCATTTAGCTATTCTACCCAGAATACAACTTCCTGCTACAGCAAAAGAGCCTTGTCAACAGTGCAGATTCTTCAAAATCTTGTCATTCAGCTCCTTGCAGTGGCAGTGTTATAGAATTGCAGAGCTGAACGAGTCAGATTGTAGAAAAAGCTGCATACTGGTCTGTTTTACCCCTGCTACTAATGAAACAAACCCGTAACACGTTCGGGGGTGATGGCAGTTTCCAATTCCCCAATTTGAATTTTAGTTTTGAGGCTACTTTGTTGCGTACATTTGGAAAAACTGTACCTTTCTCACAGCTTGGTTTGGTTTCATAGATAACAAACTGATATGTAACTAAATAAAGGATAAAACAGTAATGTTCTTGGTTTTATAGGATATTGCATCAACATGATACTGAAAGAGAGATAACTTAAACCAGTTTATTAATCCATAGATGACATGTTATTGAATTTCTGACAAGCAGCACTTGGAATTTAAAATAAGATTTTCATACATTTTATGACAATTATTAAGACACATTATCCAGACCTTATCTTTCTTAGACAGTTTAACCACGCTGCTAATACTGGCCACTTCATGACTGTTGTAACTGAGTTTATCGGCCTATTGGTGCGATATAGCGAGACTGCTTTCTTTCCATTCTTGAATATAGCGCACTGTCTTGATCCAAATACTGTGACGTGCACCATAGAGGGATGGAGGCTGTCCAGGGACAGTTGAAGACCTCTGTGTCAGGACTGTAAACTCCTCCCTGATTGACCTGGACACTGGAAAACTTCTGGACTGCAGGTTGTTTTGGTTAGCTGTCATTGGCATTCAGCTTTGCTGTGAAGGCTACAGGTCTGCCTAACGTGGACAAAGACATACGTTAGGTTCCGAAATTAAACAGTATGAATTGTTTTTATTATGACTTTCATTTCAAGACAGCAACTCAAACTTGGAAATATTTGCAAAATAAAGGATTTTTGCACATACAAAAAAGCAAAATGTGTATATTGATGCAGACATGTTCGCTGCATGTATGTATGTGTAATGTATGTATGTATGTATGTATGTATGTATGTATGTATGTTCTCGTTTTAAAAGCATTTACCATGTAAAGAAGAGTTCTCTTGCACCATGACTGAAGACTGAATGGTAAAAATAATCAAATGGCAAAAAATGTAGATACAAAAATATGTAAATATACTTTCAGTTGCGTAAGTTGATGAAACAAATCAAATGCAGTGCCACAAGTCATAGTCTAAAATATTTTTCCAGAGCTTTTTCCCAAGATTTTGGGGGAAATTCTGATGTAAATATAACACATTTTTACACACAACAAAGAGACCCTTACCTGTTGCTGCTTAGCAGAAGAGTGTTTTCAGCTGAGTACCAGGTAGACACAAGTAAGGTGGTTTTGCGATGTTACCTGAAGATGCAACAAAGGTTATACAAAGATTCAGATTCCTTACATAAGTTGTGATAACAACATTTTTAGAGCCTGACAAACATTTGTCATAGGGTTTTCCCGGCAGTTTAGTGCATTTGTAAAGTAACAGTTAACAACACAATATTTTAGTGGTTGGTTTGACATTGAGATAGGAAGGAAGTGACATTGGTATAGATGTTGCAACATCAGAATATCACATGCAGTTCAAAATTTGTGCAGCAGAAACGACAACAGAAGATACGTATAATATAAATACTGTCCAGTGATGTAGGTTTTTGTACGGCATTGAGTAACTGGTTAATAGGGAAGAAGACACTTTGCACTGACAGAGGTTATCATGCTTCTTTAAATTATTGTTAACTCAGTAATAACAAGATTTGCTTGTCTGCACTAATTATAATCTTCCTGTTTGCAAAGGTGGAGTTTAGTGATGCTATTTAGAAAATTACATTCAAATAGCTGGATTTTGTATGCAAAAAAAAAAAATCATAGCTAGAGATGCTGTTATTAACCACGATTTACGATTTATCTTAAATTTCTCAACGGGATTTAGAAATTTCTTTTGATTTTCATCTTCAATCTGCACTTCTACATCAAATGGCAGGATATAATTAGTAGTTAGCAGAGATTCTTAGTGGGTAAACCTAAGCCAGATGGGTGATTAAGGGCAGCATTGAGAAACAAACTGATAATCAGTTCCTCTGCCTCTCTACATGTTGTCCAATCTCCATATTAACAACAAATGTTTCAAAATGTTCTTGTCAAGTAAGCTGGTGTTCAAAAACAGGTATTGTTGGTTTTTAGTCATAACAAGCATAAAGTTGTGAGATCATTCATTTGCAAATTTGCATTCTGCAGTATTGTAGGATACATGTACAAATACCACTTAAACCAACTCTTGGAGTTATAATCTACTGAAATTAGAGCTCAAAATTGGTGGAAAATACTACAAGTGATAAGTGGTGTTTGACAGATTAGATATTGTGCATTTTTTGTACACATAATAAAAAAAATCTTACCTTTGTTCTGTGCATGACTGAGGGAAAAGAGGCACTCTTGAACAATAATAATCTATATTGTTTTAAAAAACAGTTTTTGTACATAGTTGCTTTCAGGAGCAAAATGCTAATACATTTCAGCCTTGTCATAAGCCACAAAACATGCCCAGAAACGTATGCAATTGTTAAATGTCATGGCTAAGACATGGCAAGAACATTCTAAATTGATGCATTAACACAAACCAAATTGGTAATTATAAACTCTTGAATTTAAAATGCCTTTGTAAACAGATGATTTCGGAATTTAAAGTAAAACAATAATCAGACACAACTACAAATATGATAAAAAACACACACTATATATATAAATATACAGTATATAACAATTTATTAAATCCAGTTAATGATCTGTTACACGGTGAATTATGATTAATTCACAGTCCCACGACATAATTTCAAACTCCTGTATCTGACTCTAGTGCCATAAATGAAACCCAGCAAAGACAGTTTCATCATCTTTTGTTGCAATAATCTCATGTCAACCATGACCCCAAACATTCACCCACACCATGTCTGCTATGGACAGCTGCACTAGGCTTCTGATACCGGCTGCATATATTAAGAAGATTAGTGTGATGCACTGAAGCCAAAGTCTCTCCATTCTTTTATTTGACACACTGAGCCCGTCCACAAACATGTGCACAGTGAAGGCATAAAGTCTCTCCGGAGGGCAGTTGAAGATGCTTGGGTGAGGATTGTAGACGTCTCCCTCACTGACCAGTACACCCACAAGCTTCAGGAGTAGGGAGAGCTGACAGTGACGTGTAGCATGGCTGTGAAGGCAACTTCTATTTCTTTAGTGGTGACAACAAAGCAGGTTAGCCAATGGAATACATAGATTTGCTCCCCATAACATGTGACTTATTTTCCTTGGATGAACAGTGGCTAACTTGGTGGAAGGATGTCAGGAATAAGGAGTAACAAGGAATAATCCTTTTTCCTGGTTCTCCTGTTTTGCTAAAAAAAGTAATAACAGTGACATACTAATCTGTGACATTTGGGATCAGTACTTGTACTGTCTTGTCCTGTTACATTGATTTAAACATGAAAGGTTGAATTGCACAGAAACTAAAAAGAATTTAAATGTTATGTTCTTTTTGCATAAAACGCCAGCTTCACCAGAGCTGTCCCCACAACAGCACACACTCCCCAAAACTAAACATCAAATGATGGCCTAATGAAAGAGTTAGCTGCAACTTAATGTTTTTTTGGTATAATACATAGTAATTTAAATTTCATACATACTGTAAAATGTATTAAGAATTGTATTCTAGTTCATGCTTTCTGTCTATTCGTTTAACAGCATCTATCTGGCACTATGAATCAATCAATCAATCAATTAATCAATCAATCAGGCCAATCAATAGTCTAAGCTTGAGACTTTCTGAGAATCTAAGACTTTCTGAATGTGCGGTGGGATCTCTGACTACTGGGTGAAATGCTGCCCTCATATCAAACATGAACTGCAAAAATATGAATTGTTTATTAAGACCATAGTTGCACACATATTGATTTAAACCTTTGTGTCATTGTGGAAGAATACACATTAGAGACCCAGTATACACAAGCTAACCCTTTGTCGTAAGATCTGCTCTTCCTCTACCCACTAGCTGCTGCCACTGAGTTTTCCACTTCTGCTTGTCACCTGAACAATTTACAGCTGCAACTAATCTGAAATTGGTTGCTTTGTAATATACTCTATGCGGAGGGCAGCTCAGTTCCTGTGGTCTTTGCAAGATAAGTCAATATATAAGACACCAATCCTGTCTCCTGAGGCTCATTTTTTGGTACCAATTTTGGTGGAAACTGTCACATGCTACAATGGACTGACATTTTCCCCTGACACTGAACAGAAAACAAAAAACTCTCCATAACTTTGAATGTTTTGAATGTGTTTTGTCTATAATAAGTTATTGATAATGTAATTCTGAATGAAAGCTGCATTTGACTAATGTATATTTGTACTCATGTGGAAAAATATATGATTTTTCTGCCCTTTTGAATAGTTATCAGAATCAGGATGACGCCCTTCATGTTGTTCCTTGTTCCTTATATGGTATCCTTATACAGCCTACTGATTTAGCCTACAGAGGGGATTACACACTGCTGCTAGCAATGCTCTGTCTGTTTAGCAACAGTTGGAGCCTGTTATATATATATATATATATATATATATATATATATCCCCTCCCCACCCAGAGCCCTTGATCCCTGGGCTAATTCCATGAATCGTCCAAATCTAAATCCACTGATGAAGCAACGGCACACAAAGTTGGAAACACAGAGAGAGAGAGAGAGAGAGAGAGAGAGAGAGAGAGAGAGAGAGAGAGAGAGGCATGGTGGACAAACAGACGGGATAGAGAAGATAGAAAGGAGCTCATATCAAAACGTGCAAAACTTCTCCTAATCCCTTTTAGGAGCAGATACGCTCCTCCTCAGTCAATTTATCTTCCATCAATAGTGGGGCCATGTGCCATCTGTGTGCCTTTTATGTTTCTTTGATGCACTAGCGACCCAGTGTGCCAACTCATCAGAGGGGACTGTCAAGCTTGACTGACGTCACCCATCCAGCCTCTGTAATCGAAAGGGACGTTAATCCTGTTCTTCTCCAAAGCCTGCAGTCTGGCAGTGGGGTGGGACAGGGAGGGATATTGAGAGAGCTATGAGGAAGCAAGTTGGATACGAGGGACAAGGGAACGCATGTAGACTTTGGGCTAACAGACAGACTCAGCACAGACCTGGACAAGTGAGACTGGTTCTGTCCTAACCAACAAAGAAATCCAGGCACACCTCCACCTCTTGATCTTCTGCTTAACACCTGGGACACAAAAGGGTTTGGGAACACCCCCCATCCAGGCTTCGCCCTGGAGGCCAAAAGCCTCACTGTGGGCTCTGCGGAGGGGGAATGCTGTGAGAGCTGCTCACCTCTTCCTGCACCCCTTCTTGTGTCCCCTGTGCCCACTGTGGAGGAGCCAGGTTTCACCACTGTGAGGCTGTGCCAAGATGGAGAAGATATCTGCCTGACAGCAAGTGAGGGGTAAGAGGCTGCTAAAGTTTGTGTGTGTGTGTGCATATTTCATACACAAATATAATTTACACTAGCAAGAACTATAGGTGGTTCCCCGGCTGAATTCCCCTTTATGTACTCAACATGACCCAAACTAAAGACACTGGAAGTTCACTCTTGATGCAGGTGGATAGCGAAAGGTTTAAATGATCTCTGTTGTGTGGAACTCAGTAGATTCAAGATAAGATCAGACAAAGTCCAACAGAAAGTTGGGATAAGTTTAAATCAGCCAACATATGAGACTCCCCATTAAAGTTCTACAGCTTTCAAAGGTTTCAATTGTCGACGTCCATTTTAGCAACTCTTAGTTAAGGTTAGGTTGATTTAGAAGCCGTTCTTGAGCTTTGAAGTGTGTGTTAGTCTTGGGCATATGTTTAAATTATGTAACAGTTCAGGTTCTGGAGATGCTTGAAAAGTTTAAAATAGTAGTGATAAAACAGGAAACCCTCATGGCCTGATGTAAAGGGACCTCAGAATGTCTTGCGCTTATCTCAATTATTGCAAAAGAACAGCATTTTACAAGATGTTTTTAAAGTAATGCGTACGTCAGTTTCTGGTCCACTTATCTCACCATTTTATTTATCTGTATGAATGGATGAGAAAGTGAAGGTAGAAATAAAAAAAGTCCAGCAGTTTATATAATACTAAAGTAAGAAGGTGATGGAAAATAACTACCTGCTAGTATATTTAGCTAGATCTGCCACAGTTTCCTCTTTGTGGTCACACTAATCTTAGTGTAAACTCGGTTTGGCACTAAATTTAGATACGTATTTCACTGATCATCTGGTTTGTGGTCATTGCAACACAAACAGCTTAGCCTGACATGGTTGTCAACAACTTAATATCAGAAATTGAATTGTAGGGTTAAGCACATTCCCAAGTTGGTCAAAAATGATAGTATTCCTCAAAAAGCTGATCCTATTTAGGTAAGAACAGGGCGTCCTCGTTTTGACAGTTGCGCAAACTGGCTTAGTGTTTCTTCATTTGTCATATTATGAGAGAGAGAGAGAGAGAGAGAGAGAGAGAGAGAGAGAGAGAGAGAGAGAAACTTGGGTAACACTTTACTTGAAGGTGTCTACATAAGAGTGACATGAAACTGTCATGAACACATGACACTGTTATGCCATAGTCATGGCACATGAACCCTAACATAACCATAACTTCTCATGACAAAACCAAATGACACTTACAAAAAGAGCTAGCTCTTAAATGTTAATGACACGTTCATGACAATGGGATGAAGTGCAACCGAAACTTGAAATTCTCAATTGTTGAAATGTACTTACTGTATAACTTGACCCAAAGCTTATTGCATGCTGCTATATCCGAGAAGACATTTCCATTGGCTTGTATAGATGGCCTCTGTTATGACAGAAAAAAGTGTGTACCTGCATTCATCCAAAATAAAAAATGAACTATAAATAGGTAGTGTATTGTATATCTAGAGTCTGCAGGCAAGCTAGTAGCTTTGTGAGGCTGCATAGAAGTGCTTTGAGATAAATGCTAAGGTCAACATTATAACATGCTCACAATGACAATACTAAACATGCAGATGTTTATCAGAGGAAAAGTTCACTATGTACACCATGTGAGTTTAGTGTGTTAGCATGCCAAGATTCACTTATTAGCATTCATTTAATGTTAATGTGATATCATAGACTATTCCACCACCTGTATTTTATACATTTAGCATATATCTCTGAAGAGCAAAATAATCTCTTTGTAATATGTAGCTGCTGTGATAATTAAAAGGAAAAGCAAACTACCAGTACTACTTTTATACTAGGCCGCATACATACTTGCATTTAAGGAACCAGCTGTATATCTAGGCCCTTTTCTGTGAGACATCCTGCTGTTCTCCACCGAAATATCTCAGTACATTTCCAGGAAGAATTCACAAGAACTTGTACACTGGCAGGAAGACAAGGAGAGAAATAGTTTGATTTACCTCCATAGTATGATGTGAAATGCAACTCATGCTGCTCTTAGCAAATACCAAAAAGTACCCAACATGGGGTCTAAAAAAAGAAAGACTTGAGATTACATCTGTCTTTCAACTGAAATTTCATCAAAGAGAAAGCTTAAACAGATTTGACAGATTTCGTTATTACACTAGGCCTCCGAAAGACAACAAACCATGATTGGTACTTAAGGAGAAAGGACAGACACTGAGACACAGTTAGAAAAGGAGAGAGGGATAAAAAGAGTGTTTGGACAGATCCTCCGTCCCTCTTAATCCCCCCTCGGCTTTTCTGGAGACCATAAACAGATTGACGTTGGATGTGGACACAGGCTTCTGCATGTAACTGAAACAAGTCACTACTTAACAGATACTGTAGATTGTGGACAGTCTGATAAAGGTTACAGGATCAGGCCTTGGCAAAAAAACCCCGGGGGCTTTGTTGTTTTTCATACCAAATGGTGTGAATAGTGGCTGAGAAATTACATAGAAGACTTCAAAAGCTTTGGTTTCTAAGGTTCACTGCCCTTTGTCAGAGCTGACAGAGCCACAACTGCGCATTTGGCATGTCAGGAAATTAAAATATCAGTGCCAGAGGACATTTTGATATCAAACCCTATTTGCACTAATCTGAACTGTGTTTCATGTGTCGAGAGACTCACTCACATAATTTACATAATCAGACCAGCTTTGGCCACTGACCAGTAGGAGAGAAAATCAAAATCCTGGGACCCTGGAAACTGTTATATTGGTGTAATTCAGCTATGACACTGTGATACCATGTTATTTCAAAGAAAACCGGATGGAGTGATTTCATTCTATGTTGCTGACAGTCCAACTGGGGACTGGGAATTATAGACAAGTCAGATAGACACGTGAGAGTAGTGAGGCCATGTAAGCCGTCAGTAGGCTGAATTTCCTTTGGTAGTTTTCCATATAGTTAGCTCTTTGGTTGTTTGTTGTATTGTTCTCTACATGGCAAATATGATTCATCTGACATACAAAGATATATGCATGTGCAAATACTGTTTGGTGTGTAGAAGATGTTGGTGGTTTTGTTGAAAAGGTATTTTTGGACGAGATTGATTAGAGAGGCATGTGATCTGATAGTGAGAGAATCAATGTAATATCCAAATCTACGGGGGAACTATGTTCCAAAAAAACAAAATACGTACCAAGACAGGCTTCAGATTTGCAAAAAGAAGAGAATGTTGAAAAATGGCACTTGTTCCTTTACAGTGTTACTGTGTTTGTTTCTAGTCTCGATTCTAGTCTCATTACAGCTTTGTTTCCTCTGCAGATACATGGAGGAGATGAGTGGAGATCCAAACTGTGAAGACATGCAAGGGAAGGACCAACGATTGCCATTCCAGGTATGGTCCAAGATTAACCTTAACCCTGACCATAATCAATTTAATGTTGCGTTACGTTTTATGTTAGGTTTATTATATTTAAAAGAGGTTTGTAAGAAAATGCTAGACAATAGTGGCACAAATGCTGATTAAAAACGTGGATTAAAAAAACATGACACAATAAGTACACAAAATACGGTCCAGACATTGCGTAGGTGTGTGTGTGTGTGTGTGTGTGTGTGTGTGTGAGAGAGAGAGAGATAGAGCGAGAGAGAGAGAGAGAGAGAGAGAGAGAGAGAGAGATAAATCTGTAGTGTTAGTCAAAGTGAGAGTGGTCAAAACTGGACAATATACCTGATTTAAAAACAATTAAAACTGTTGCAGATTTCTAGATTATACAGTGAAACACTGACGTTTTTTGCTGTGAATTAAACTTACTTTCAGTATGACATTTCTGCCCCATTTCCCTCCAGATCTTCCCTGACCCTGTTGAGGTTGTCCTGGGCCCAGAGACCACTTTGAACTGCCTGGACCACGACCATGCTAAGGAGCGTCTACCCTCCATCGTTGTGGAACCCACAGAGTTGAATGAGGTGGAGAGCGGAGAGCTGCGCTGGCCTCCGGAGACCATGGACATGGAGGAAGATGAGGAGGACCTGTTTCTGGAGCAGTGCATCCCTCCAGCCAATATTGCAGACTGGGGAGAAGAAGAGGAAGAAGAGGAGACATCAGTTATACTGAACCAGCAGCAAGGCTTGACACTCATTGGTAAATTGGACATGTTATTAAACACTTTGCTTTACACTCCCTCTTATGACTAAAAAAACATCCTAATGCTTTGCTTTAATTGCTTAAGTTTGGTAGAACATTTTCAAAGGCACATGCCTTTAGAAGAAATCATGAACATCGAAAACTGCAAACGTAACCAGCCACATTCAAAAATACATTTTCAAAAGAAAACAAACAAGCACTGTGGACAAATACCGAGTCAGCACTTGTAGGCCACCACGCTTCTCTAATTTTGGTTTGTGGGAGTGAAGTACTACCCAGACCAGATGCAGCTGAAAAACCATCATCACACAGAGTCAGCTTTTCCAGAACGCCTTGTTTCTCTCATTTTGGGTGGCAAAGTGTGTGTGTCATATTGTATTACATTATATTATTATATTACTGTAAATCCAATGGGAAACACCCAAGCAACACCCTAACAACAACAACCCAAAACACCTTCATAGCTTAATCACTTAGCAAATATGAAAGCATTATTAACCAAAGTCTTACTGGAGTCTTTTAGTAACCACATAGTATGCACTTCAGCTACCACTTTCTAAATATAAGCAAACAGCCTAGATGTTAAAAATATATATATTTTTAAAGCTAATGAAAGAGAAAACACAAATTCCAAATCTGCTATTCTCTAAGACTCTACAATTCTTAGTTTTTTTGTTGCCTTTATTTTGAAAAATACACTTCAATTACCTCTACAATAAAAGAGAAAAAACATCATGCTGGCTTTGTGTTCCAGTTTACATGTTTCAGGAATACATTCGGGAATGTGGGTAACTTTGGATCTGCACTGGAGTTATTGTTAAGAATGCTAATTGTAGACTATATTGTGCAATGGATTTTAATTTTAAAAGTTTAATGCTTTAATTTTTCCTACAGACCTTCAGTCAGATGCATTTAGAGATGACACCCCAACCCTTCCACCGAGCAGCGCACCAGCCCTCAACTGACTCAACCGCCAAGAACTCGGCACTTCTGATGACCTAATGAAGGAAGCATCCTGTTATTTAGTACGTCAAAGCACAGCAACCGGGGAGTTTGTCACAGATGATGCAATGAGGGAACTGAAAGCCAATGTTGATGAAAAGGAAAAAATGTTTTAGATGTCAAGCACTGATAACAGCTCTACATGCCAACTGTCACATTTATATTCACATTTAAATCAATACGTCCAAGAAGAGCCATATATAGGCATGCCAGTTCACATTGAGAGAGACACAAATACACACATTCTCAGACTCACAAAAAATAAATAAAAGTCAGCTTACTGATGTTGGTGACGGAGATTTGGTGTCTTTGCTGTATTTTTTAAATTTAGGGAAACTTTTGCTGACATTGTGACTTTGGTGTATTTTTAAACATTTAGGAAAACTTTTGCTGACATCATGACTTTGTGTTTCATTTCCCTTGTTTTCACATTTTAAAGGGCTTATTGAAGTCATACGGCTGAAGGAGAACATCCTGCCTTGGCAACCCATTCTCACGGCAGTTCCTGAAATGGTCGCGTTATTTAATCTATTGATTCGCGTACAAGGACATGTTCATGTCTTCTTTTTCATGTTGGTGACCACGAATTTGAAACTAATGTATTTCAATGGGAAGCATCCTTCGTGATCCCAGCACAACTATGATAACGAGTAGTATGAAAAGCTGAAAATCCATGCAGGGAGGTTGGTTTGGGTGGTGGATGGGTCAAACAACACATGACTCGTGTCCCGCCGTTTGACGTGCCCTTTCCCCGTTCTTCTTTTACTAAACCAAACCCCCGTTGTTGCGTCCCCCAGACACAGCAGATCATGTACAATGAAAAAAACATAAATGTATCTGTGTACGAATCAATAGATTAAAAATAACGTGACCATTTCATGATGAGACCCCATTTTCTTTCCTTTGTGCTTTGTTCATTTTCTAAACTTAATCTCGGTCTCTGGTACAGATAACAGCCTGTATCTTATTAAACGTCTTTGTCATAGATCATCATTTTGACCCCACAGGTGTCTTTTGAGGACATTTAGCTGGTTTTAGCTTCAGTATGAACAGTATTTAGGTTATTAAAGCGCTGTAAAATAGGCCTATGTTGGCTCTTCTCTTAAACCACTTGCTGTTTTGCTCTGTCCTGAATCTGTGGAGCATTGCAAGATCTGATAAAACAACGGATTTTGTCGACCACATCAATTGGTTACATTATTTATTTCCTAAAACAAGCAGCAATACTGTATCTCAAATTGGATGTCTCATCGTGCAATGTTGTAATCTTAAAATCAGCATTTTCCACAGGTTTATACAAATCACTGGTCAGAGGCTTTTTACACAAGATTTGTTGCCAGGCATGTAGCACCAAAAAAGGAAGGCAGCTCGTTGATTTTTATAGTTGAACAGTTTTAGACACCATTGAGATGTAATTGTAAATGTCTAATAATAGTCTCATTTGTGTTTAGGCCGATCAGGGAATTACTTGTATATATGGATGACACAATAAGTTGTTGTGTTAACAATGATTATAATGAATTTCACAATAAAGCATTTTGTCCAACTAACGCAGGGAATTGTTTTTGGCTGCTAAGGGTTTATATCAGGTATTAGGAAATGCTACCTAATAAATCCAGTGTTCTGGAGTCCAAATTACAAAATTATATTGGGCAAAATGTGCAAGGTAGAATACCGTTTGCTTTTGTTTCATGCAAATGTTTTACTAGATTTGTTGTTTTTTCTAAAATGTGAAAAGATTAGGCTACTAAGTTCTTTTAGATGGCTGAAATTAACCAAGTGAGAAAACGCTCTTTATCTTACTTAATATCTTTAGTCTAAATAGGGATATTGTGCAAGTGTGTGTGTGTGTGTGTGTGTGCTTGTGTGTGTGTGTAAGATGAAAGGAGTATTTAAACACACTTAAAAGCAGAACAGCTCCATAACTTCCAGCGAGCAGTGTGGGTGCAACAGTCCCTTGAAACCGTAAGTTAAAAAAATCTAATTTTAAGTTTTAAATGTTATTTTTTTTAAACTAAGAAGCTATATAGTTAGGCTATTTATAAGACAACTCTGCTTTATTCAGGTTAAATTCTTTTCATCTGTTCTCAACTGTGTTGGCTAATTTATGGCCTTAGCCTAACTATAGTCTCACAAATAATTATTATAAGCCTACAGCAATAATTGTTTAAAATTAAACATTTGTTTTACACCAAATGAATCTGTAATCCATACATTTATAATGCTAATTTCAGCATGATATAAACAGGTTATAATGTTGTAATATTTAACAACTTTTCCATTTACAGCTTTAACCAGCCATGGGTGACAGCTGGGAGTACGGATATAGTTTTAATCTAACCAATATACCTGACTACGAGAATTACACACTGCCTGTGTTTCCTGAAACCTTAATCCCTGAAATTCAACCGATCCAGATTGCGTCTCTGATCTTCTACGGCTTTGTGGTCCTGTTGGGTGTACCCGGAAATGCTCTGGTGGTGTGGGTGACAGGGTTCTGCATGGCGCGCTCTGCCACCTCCATCTGGTTCCTGAACCTCGCGCTGGCTGATCTTCTGTGCTGCCTCTCCCTCCCTTTGCTCATGGTCCCTATAGCCCACGATGACCACTGGCACTTTGGCTCACTGGCCTGCACATTTGTCAAAAGCCTGTTCTACCTGGTGATGTACTGCAGCGTCCTGCAGCTGGTTTTGATCAGTGTGGATCGCTGGATGCTGGTCAGCAGACCCATATGGTGTCAGAACAACAGGCGACCAAGGCAGGCTGTCTGTGTTTGTGTTGCTGTCTGGTGCCTGGCCCTGATCGGCAGCATCCCCCAGTTTGTTTACACCAGGGAGATCGAAGCAGGTGAAAACAAGCGAGAGTGCCTGACGGTACACACTCCACTCAGCGCGTGGATCGTCACATCCTACCGCTTCTTGATGGGATTCTTCCTCCCTTTTCTGATCATTGTAGCGTGTCACTTGGTGGTGTACAGGAGAGCAGAGAGCGGACTGACACGTGCTCGGACCCGCTCCAAGCGCACACTGAAGGTCATCCTTGCTGTGGTGCTGAGCTTCTTCCTCTGCTGGCTCCCACTACACATTGTGGACTTTCTCACACTGACGGTCCCTCGGAATTCCCCCCACAGCCCCAAAGTTTACCTGGCACAGGTTTTAGCACTCTGTCTGGCATATTTCAACAGTTGCCTGAACCCGTTGCTCTACGTGTGTCTGGGCCGGGGCTTCAAAGACAGCATGAACCGCTCCCTGCGCAACATGCTCCAGTTCATCAGCGAGGACCCTACGGCCAAGATGAGCATCACTAATAACGACACCAAGAGCTCGAGCTCCGGGAAGGAGACAACCAAAATCTGATGTTGTATTGAGTTTGAAATAAAGTGTGTATTACGTTTGTAGTAGTTTGGTGTCTTCTGTGTATGCTGTTCTTCTAAATGTGTTGCATCTCGTTGGATATAATTTAACAAGTGGACCCCTTCTCTAGGCTTCTCACTGCACTGCACTTGGGAATCCTAACCATTATCTATTTGTGTTCAGAATTTTCTTTTTTTTGACACAAACTCAAATAAATAGAAGAACAAACTTCAACATTCGAAAGTGTACAGCAACCTCTGCTGTTTTTATATAATTTTATATTATATTCTAAGAAGTTTTTTTGCTGATGCAGCTGAACAACATATGCAAAGATGTTATCCTGAAAGCCTCCAAAAACTTTTTTTTTTCAATTATTTGCAAATCTGCAATATTTCCTGTGAACATTTGTGTCTAATGCTTTTGCAACTGCTCCCACTTCTGTTTTCTTTCTCCTACGCAAGGATGATCTTAGACTGTTTATAGGCATATTGCCATACATAGGAATTTAGAAAGGTTCTGAGTCTGTATAAGTCGTAGTTGTAATTTAAGTTTGTTGTCAGAAATATGATTTTATATTATAAATGACAATGTGTTCTTGTTAAACTTGTAAAACACAGCCACATCCCCTTGTGTGACAATGCTATACATAGACCACAGGAGGGAGCTCCACTCTAAATTGCTGATGTTCAGTAGCCAAGGTGCAGATGCATGTAGCTTCTCATTGTTTTAGTGTGTCAGACCCTAAAGACAAAAGAGACAATTTAGGGATGTTTGTAAGTTGGTCAAATACATTCAGTTCAAACAAAAATGCCCCTCTTCACATGTCTACAGAAGCCTATGAAATGTAAATTCATTAGCATATTTACAACTTGCCTAATGCATATTTATGATGTCCTAGATGGATCATTTTGTACCAGGGCAGTTAAAGAGTAACAATAACAATGTACCAATATTAGGAGCAAAATTGCTTTTATTTACAAACTACATTCATTCCCAACAAGGCCACATTATGGTATATACAAAAGCAGACATATTTACCAGAGTATGAGTCCCTACGTTTTAATAAATCTGTGCACTTATACATACCGTATGTGCATGCATGTATGTCTGTCCACTGGTACCTCACTTTGGCCTCTACTAAACCCATTCCTGACTCACAGACCTACTGATGCTCACCGGTCCCTACAGTTTACAAAGAGGCAGCGCTGAGTATAATAACTGATATAGATAAAGGGATGTTCCCTGCTCAGAGATTTACAATCAGCTCATGAACCTTTAGACTGTAAGAAAACCAAATGTATACATAGGTCTGTCAAATCTTAACACACACTACAGCAATGCTTCAGTAATGCTTTATTGAATTGGTCTGTAAATTTAAAAATAATGTACTAATAATTTCAAAACTACTTTCCAAGAAGTTTTGTGGAAAGAGCTGTGTAATTTGGTACTGATTGGTGGGACAATAGAGACAATGTTCAAATGGTACACTCCAGTTAATTCCAATTAACTGATAGAGCAACCAAGGACGGCTTTTACTAAGTGCAGAGTAGGTCAGCTAACCACGCAAAATGTGAAATAAGCACCCAATTTCTAATAATAAATACAATTTCTAGGAATATTGACTTGGGTATGAATGTAGCGGTTCTCTCTGATTAGTGTCAAATTATACAGTTCTTTCCAGGACACTTTACAGGAAGTTAGTGGAAAAGTTTGGACCTGTCAAATTTCTTAGAAAAGTCAGTGCCACAAAACACTTCACACTCTAGAAATCATCTGGTTGAATGTATTTTGTAGCTGACAACCCCCAGACACTAGACTAATGGATATTATCCTGCTCTAATTGACTATAGTTAGTGTGATGGAAAAGGTCTCTTACTAAGAACATACTGTACTGTAATAAGAGGTAGAGTGTGAATACTGGATTGGTTAGTTATAGGTGACCAAAAGTAGCAGCCACAGTGTTCCTCTGACAACGTTTGTGCAACACATTATTAGGTTATGGGATTAAAACAGGTTTGAGCATTTCCTCAAACAGTAGTCATGACTTTAAGGGACCCTGAGCGGAATCTGAGAATCTTCTTTTTGAGAGCATGGGAGGCTTTGATCTTGACAACGGCTTTTGATTGGGAGGGGGCATTGGCAGTGGCCTGTGGTGAAGGTGAGGATGAGGAGGAGGTAGAAGCAAGACGTGGGGGCAGCTGCTGGGGCCACACAAGCCCTCCACTCTCATCTGAGTCACTGGACAGTGAGCTGGAGGCCGGGGAATACACCTCGCTCATGCTGGACTCAGACTCTGCGGGGGCGGCGCCAGTATAGCCCTCCTCTCCCTGACAGAGAGGTGCTCTCTCCTGGAAGTCTGGGTGCCAACATGGCGGGTGCTGCTGCTGCTGGTAGTTCTGGGGTTGGGAATGGGGACAAAAATGACCATGGCGAGCTTTTCGAGGGCGTCTATGTGACTGCCCTGCTATGGTCTCCCCTTCATCTTGGCTGAGCTCTAGGTTGGAGCACCAACGTCGGCTCTCTTTGTGGCTGTTGTGGCAAATCTGCAGTTCATTGACTTGGTTTTGGTTCTGAGCAAGATCCCCCCTGCCTTGGTGCCTCTCTGTGGTGCTGTACCTGCGCTCAGGCAGCAGTCTCTGGCCCAGGAGGCTGTTTTCAGACTGGGATCGACTGGTTTTACTGCTTGATTTCTTGGTTCTTTGCCGCTCATTGTGGGTCTTCTTAGAAGTTCTGGACTTGGAGTTCTGGTGGTCAGGAGAGGTGACAGCTTGGGTTGGTTTAGGCTGCTCTGAGTTGTAGTGTCTGGGGGTACGCACGGGGGCATGGAAGGCCTGTCCAGGAATATACTGAGCACTTACTAAATTGTTTTTGTGATGAATAGCGGGATTTGGAGGTAAGTAATGCTGGGGGGATGGGGGCTCACAACATGGGTCAAGAGCCCCAACACCACAACTGGGGTCCAAGGAGGACAGAGGTGACGGTAGTCTCTCAGCCAAGGAGTGTGGCCTGGACTGGGGGTAGGGCAGGACAAGATAATAGTCCTCCTCCAAAGATGGGGCCTCTCCTCTACAGGCCTCCCCCTCTAAGAGGTCACAACCCCAGCCCTGGCTTTTAGGGTTTGCTGAAAGGTCAACATGGGGCTGGAGGTGGGGGTCCATAAAGTGTTGTTCTGTGGTAAGAGATTGGGTTCTCCTCTGGAGGGAGCTGTGTCCGGAGGCACTGCAGTATGGGGGGTCGGGGCTCAGTGTGGTGCGAGGCTGACAGGGCCTTGATGCTAGGGTATGACGCTGGATGAGACTTAGGATGTAACCCTCTACCCTCAAGGCCTGCTGGTAGTCCTCCTCTGTGACCTGATCCTCTGCAGGTTGCTGCTGCCAAGGTTGGTTGGCTCCGCTGGGGTCCCACTGCCAGGAGTCCACTGCTGCACCCTCTTCAGCAATGCCCTCCAGAGGTGGGTAAGGGGCAGAGAAAGAACGGGGTAAGGTGGTACGTGGGACTGGTGCATCCAGTTCTCCATTCAGCATGAGGGGGTCTCCTAATAACAGAAAACAATAATGTTGTAGGCCAAGGGTTTTACAGTTTAGAAAAAGGTAAAGAAGAAGTCAATCGATGCTCATATTCGAACAGTTTATAACGCGAGAACGCAAAAATGATATGCCGTTATTTGCCTTGCTTCACTTACAAGTAGAAGAAAAATGTATGTGTGTGTACCTCAGTCTCTCCAGATCTGCTACTTTTTCTTACCTACAGACTTTGGCCTGTTGTTGGTGGAACCCCAGGAGGAGACCGTCTCTGTGGGCTCAGTGGAACAAGATCTTCCTGTATGCGATTGACCCTCACTCGACTCATAGAAACCTAGTAAAAACAATTAGAAAAAAGAGAAGGCATGCCTATCTTATTTATTACAGCTCACCGTTCATTCCACTTCTCTAAAAATCTGCTGCTCGATGCAGGCAGTGTCTCACTACATTTCACAAATATGCCTCAGAACAAGATTACAAGCAACTGGAGCATGAATGAACAATAAGAGTAGAAATAACATTACAAATACATTCCAAGCGTATTTCAAAATGCAAAGAGAAAACACGAGTTTTGTTGAAATTACAAAGTGCACATTTAGAGACATACATGTCACATCTGTGATCACAGAAAAGGATTAAAACTATGGAAGTACCAGAGCTCGGCCGACTGTTGCCTGTGTATTCTGCATCGGAGCAGCCCTCGTCAGTGTCGATCCTCAGGTCTCCCACCTGCTGTTCCAGCGCCTGCATCAGGCCCCATGGGGAACTCTGAAGAGCACTCTGAAAATAAATACAGACATATTCAGGCGGTTTTACTGTATTTTTGTTTGTACTTGATTGCGCTGTTGAAAAGTAATTTTAAATAGATGGTAAGAGGAAACAATCAGTGATTTCAAAAACAAAGTAAACAGTCCTCGCAATTTAAATTACTGGTTTGCAGAAACGCTAATGACAGAAGCACAGCTGTAAATCCTTCACTGCTTGTGTCTCCAGCTGCTTTCCAGAGCTCAGTTTGTTTGGCACCCAGATCACATTAAAATAAACTCTTTTTTTTTGATATTATAGGAAGATGGAGAGTATTTAAATTAGGTTTATCATTATTATTATATAGAACAGAATCCTGTTAGTATAAACTGGATTATGTTATCAACTACTGACTTAATTGTAACAGTCACTTTATTTCCAAAGATGGATATTTTACTCTGATGACGGAAAGAATGTTGTTGTTGTATTGTTGGTGTAAGTACAGTAAAAAATAACCCAAATGAGTAAAAAAACAAAACGTCAAACCGATATAGCCTCAATTAAGATGTAAATTATCCTTTACTAGTTACTGAAGTAAAAACGGCAGTCACCACTGTGCATCACTGAAGACCATCCGTGGTGTACTGCATCCATATCTGTCACTGGGCTCTCTAACGTAAGCAAGCCGGGAGAAGCAATGAGTCAGAACATTAATAATTCAAGGATGTTCTATCACGTAGGTGGGACAAACACTCACACAATCACTGACACACACACACACACACACACATACACACATAGATACATGTGCTTGCTTATACACACAGAAAAAAAGAAAATAGACTATTTAACAACAGAGAAACACAACATTCTGGACATCCTTGCACTTCTTTCTCTAACATGAGGGCCCTCTGCTTACACACACAAGCACACACACGTGCACAACACACCATGGCCCCAGTTCCACTGCTCGACTATTGAGGCATTTCATTTTGTTGGAGGTGATACTGTTGACACCCGAGGCTCATTTAGAGACTTCATTACCAGAAGAATGAGCGTGTCCTCATAGCAAGGTGACACTTTAACAATTACAAACCTGCTATGATGAGGCACTTGTCAGACAGTTGCTACAGTCTTCTGCACTCACTAAGCACTGTTTTTGTACATTTGTGTGTCTTTGTTTGTTACAACATTGCCTTTAGAAATGAAGACAGTTCATACGGTGTGCAAAGTTGGGCATTTTAACATGGAGATCTGTTGGGATTTACTTAGCTTTTGGAGCCAGCCTCAAGAAGATGAACTTCCACATTGGCTTTATTTTTCAGCCCTGTAGGTTGTGGAGTGGGTCTAAGTGCATCCTCAGAGCTGCTAGCATAAAGACTCTCTTGCCGATTAAAAGGTCACATTTGAGGTTAACATTTGCATAACTCTGTCTTCATAGCTGAAGCTTAAAAACACAGCATGTGTTTGTTTCTCAGTGCATGTTTAATCTCCTTAAACTATAATGTGTCAAGAGAAAAATTCCCAAAATGGTGGTCCAGAAAAAGTCTGGACTACCATTTAGATTGGTAATCTTTAGTTCAGTGGACCGATCAGAGCTTAAGCTCTGACTCTTTTGTCCTGCAGACTTAATGCGGCCATAATGCAAATGCTGTTGAGGCGTAATTGACCCAAGCTAACCTATGCTTCCCACACAACCTCTTTACCCAAAACACTGTCGTTTCTTTTGTCTTGACAAGGGCGCTTATTGTCTTACTATAAACAAAGCAATTAGCATCACTACATTACATGGTTTTGTGTGGCACAAACGAAGAGTGGGGAGCTTTGTTTAAACTACTAGTGTGGAATAGAGAAATAGATGGGAGGATGGGAGACTATTGGAAATCAATTAATCAATGATGCATATTCACACAATTGATTGCGTACCTTTTTGCGGAGCTGGCTATTAAATTATAGTGCTGCAGCAAACAAACAACCCTTTGTGGATGAACAAACACAATAAAACATTTAATAGTGTGGCTTTGGACCAAGTTTATACTGTAGTAGGGACCATTTTGCAAGCTGGGCATTTGATTGTACTCCATTATTAATGGTCTCACACTGGTTCCTTGACACTGGATCATTACTGTTTTACAGCATCCTCTGCTCTAGGGTGGTGGGGGGATGGGGGGGACAGAGGACACGGTGCCATCAGCCTCACCTAGGCCTTCAGATGTAACACACTGGGTGGACAACACATCATGACCATCTGCGCTTTTCATAAAAAGAGACTGACCAGCAGGGGAATCCAGACAACACAATGTCTGATTATTTACTGATTTCACATGCTGCATCTTCTTCTGACCTGGCCTTTAAGAAGCGGCTAAAAACCGGAGTCAAATGTCCTGAATGCAAAAGCACAAATGGATCTTAAAACTGATTCTGACTGAGCTACTGGGGAATGTAGATAAAAATGAGAGACGGTTTGACACAAGAATTTCAAGCTAAGAAACAAATAAGCTTTTGATCGTGTGAGAGAGGGGTGCTACAGAGACATTGCAATTCCGCCATCCGAGCTTGGGTGTTAAAAAGAGGATTTTCAACTGTAGATTACACCTCTAAGCATTCACTGGTTGAAGGGGTTTGAAACGATAACACCGGGATATAAAAAATCTATGGAACAGAACACATGAGGCATGCAGCAGCACTGCTGGACCCTCTATAATTAAGGCAATGTTTTGACTGGTTCCACATAGAGGGGGCTGTAGGAGGCCAGAGAGAGAGAGAGAGAGAGACACACCACACACCAAACACACACACACACACCAGGTCCACTGCTTCACTAAAACACTGATCTCTTCTTTCTTCAAATATATTCACGTTTAAACCTTGTATTTTAATAGCGTAAACCAAACATTTACGATAAATTTGAATTTAACAGATGTTGACACAGAGGTGCACACAGTGTTTACATAACCATAGTGAATGGCATTCATTAGTGCACAGTAGCTTGGCTGTGAATGGAGTCTCCTGAGTGAGACATGCGCCAGGCTGTGCTCATGTGTGGTACCAGCTCATAGTCCTGCATGGTGTGTCTGTGGACATAATAAACATATATTTTCAGAAGCTCATTTGCCTGATTGCTTGTATGTACAAATAAGCCAAATAACAACGATGTGAGGATTCCTTTTTTATTTTCATTTGTTATCTTTGTTTGTCCACACACAGCGGAGGGAACTACCCAATGATCCACACGACTACACACGACTAACGGTGCTATGGTTTCACTAATGATGTGCTGCTGTCTTTACATAAGGACACACACGATCTGACCAATGACAAGCCACAAAACTAAAGCAAAAACATACTGCAGACACACGTGTACAGTCCTGCAGGAGGAAGGTTTGCATGCTTTCATGCAGACCTTTTTTCCTATGAACACACACACAGATGATAATTAAACACATGATTTGAATCAACCAAGTCAGGAGGAGATAACGTGAACTCTCAAGGTGTCTAAAATCAAACACTGCTCCATGCAAATGGATGTAGGCCTATGTATGTCACACACTCATGCACAATGTATACATTCTCTTTAAACACACACAGTAGGTAGCTGAGAGGGAGGTCAGAGCTCCGTGCTTTCCCAGCTGCTGTCTGCCGTCCCACAGCTGTCAACACCTTTAACACCACACACTGTATCCGGGAGTAAGCTTGGTTGGGGGGGGGCATGTTCAAGGCGGCTACACGCACGCGTGCACACTGGCAGTCCCACTTGTGTTTTGTGCCTGTGTAACATCAGAAAAACTGTGCATTTTAGAGACTTTAACCTACATGGAAGATGAGATTGGGGATTTGGCTTGGACGCAGATGGTGACCTGATATCACGAAGACTCAATTTGAAACAAGGCCTTCAATTGGATTCCAGACAAAAAGTATTCTCCAAGGTATGTCTCGTGTAATTACTCACACGCTCGGATAAGCACAACGGATAATAAACATCGATCCACAGATGCGTTGCTCGGAAAATGAAAACGGGGAAATATGCAGCCCTGCGGGGAAATGCGTGTCTCTGGTTTTGAAAATCTCTGTTTTGTGTCAATGTGTGGATGAGAAACCAGGCTGAATGTGCTGACAGCCGCCCCACCAGGGGAGAAGAATTTACTAAACTGGTGCGTAGGCTACGTGTGCACACAAACACTTGACCCTGGTGCACTCCGGCTATTATACATTTTTCAAATTGGTTATATAATTATCTTACTTAGTTTCCTATGCGAATGATAAAACCAGTCCCATAGCTTAGATGTGAACTAATTCAGACCAAAATATATCCCAGTGCGTATCTCATGCCATACCCAACTGACGCCAGTGTGCCACCTATGCGCCTTCTCTATCCTCTCACTGGGGCCTCGCTCGGAATCATTAGTATTCTGCTCCATATGCGCCTATTGTTAGGCCCCCGGCGGAGAAGGAGGGAGGGAGGAGAGAAGGAGGTGTGAAGAGGAGGCGGCTGATTTAATTTCTGTTTCACCCTTGTTAATAATGGCTTCTTAGTGTAGCCTACCAATGTAGAGACAGCTTTGGCTGCGCGAGAGCAGCGGCCAAACCGAAACAAAACTCCCACACTCAAAAATTAAACTCAAGCAGCATAACGGGACAACAAATAATTAAAAAAACAAATACGGTTAGGCCTACAGTCCGTGAAAAGACAGAACGTACAGTGTTGGGCTCAGTGGTGCGTTAAACTTTTTGTGGGAGACGCTGTTGTATTGCTGTCCCTAAAAGTTGTTTTTTGGGTAACCCAGTTTTGTATTCTCATGTTCATTCTGGATTGTGGCAATTTAGCTCGATCTCAACAGGAAAATCCATCTCATAAATTACATGGAAGATAGTTACGGCATAAAAACGTTTTCTGCAACAGCAACATACAAGCTGAAAGAATAATGATTTTTGTTAGGTTCTGCAGAGAGTACAAATACGCGCTTGTTAAGTGGTAAAACCTACAGAAGTCCATGATGAGGGAACAATGGGCCATTAAATAGTCGGTCTGTGCTACAAACGGTGGGTGCTCCACCCCCTGATTTCGTTACCCAGGCATAAATCTCAGGCCAAAGCCCAGAAACGCATTACATCCTTTAAACAGGGACCCTATAAATCAAGTTGAGTAACTTTTTTTTTGCAGACAGAGGTCACCTCTACACAAAAGGCGCAGCCCAAACCAAGAGTCAACGCAACGGCCAAGCGGATTACAATGAAGAAAAGCTACGATGTAAAGGCTATTATTCAACGCTATGTAGCAATGGTAGATGGTGTAAAGTGGGGTTTCCAAACAGGGTGGGGGTAATGGTGTGAGTCTGCTAGAATCCAAACATGCAGTAAAATACACTCAAACTTCTTACCAGCTGACGCCTCAGTGTCAAGTTTTCCTGCCCCCAGCTGCTGAAACACGCCAGCTCTCCTCTGGAGCAGTCTTGGAGCTGAGGGTCTCCGAGAGCCAGCGCCCCCAGCACCAGGCACTCCTGCCTCTGCTTGCGGAGCTCCAGCTCACACAGCCCGGCCAAACTCGCCTCCAGGCGCTCCTTGGTCCGACTGCGCTCCACAGTCACCGGGAACGACAACGCACGATGCATGGCCCCAAAAATCCCAGATTTACATACACTATAAAAGCAAATGATTTCCCTAATTTGGTGTTCTCCAATTGGCCCAGATTTACGAGGGCATCTGCAGGCTATAAAGAGCCATGCTGCATCCCATTCCCTGTGATAGTATGGTTGCCTTGGAGCAGCATGGTGTCCCTGACCATCTACGCGCTATACATTTTCCATTTCGCAGCTGTCAAACGCAGACACGGAACCCCGCCCTCTGCGACCAGCCACGGAGAGAAAAGTGGGAGTCATCCTCGGTCTTTGCAAATCCAATCTCAGCCTTCATTGGACGTAAGAGGCTGGTGGGGTGCTGGGCGTAACGTTGTCCCATCCCCCTTGATTAATTACAGCGACGCGTCGACCTCACCCATCTTCCCAGCTTGGCTTGGAATTAAATGGCCTCCTTCAGGGTACGGTTATTTCTGGGAGAGTTGTAAAATAGCGGGATTGTATTATCCTTAAAAGACTGAAAGCCACAATGTAACAATGAAGCAAAGAGTAGACTACAACAATACGGATAGTGATATAGCTTACCGGGGAAAGAAGCTGTAATAAATGGACAGCAAGTAGACAGGTAACAATAACCTTATATCATGATATCAGGGCAGGCTGCATAGTGTAAAAATAAAGATGCTGCAAATATATTACATTATGTTTAATGGTTTTGTGGTCACTGAATTACCAGGATAAGATAATAAAAATAGTAATATTTTGTCTGAAAATGTAAAAGTAATGGGGCATTTAGCTGGCGTACATCTGCATCAGCTATTTGTTTTGATTTGGAAATTATGTATTGCTACTTCATTATCCAATCAAGACTCAATTTTTTTTTTATCCTTCCACCTCGCTGCCTGCTGCCCCTGTGCTGCATGCCGCATGATGCTGAGGAATGTTAAACATTCATGTTTGGAAAAATCTGAAAATGAAAAACATCTTTGATTCAGTGACATATTTCAGATGTTACAATGCATTAAAAAAACGTCATTGGCTACATTAGGTATTTTCTATTATTTTAGAGGTATTTTTCTTGTAATTTAAATTTAGTTGCTCCAATATTTTCTCATCTGTTATTTCAGTCTCCTCCTCTTTAGCCTCAATGACCTGGACTGGCATCCTTAACCTGCATTCACTCTCATAGATTATACAACATATAGACAGTTGTAATTAAGAAGTAATTTATGCAACAGTAATTAAAGTGAGACAACAGGGGGCCATAGGAATCCTGTGGGCAGGCTGCTCTGAACATATTGTAGGTAATAAGAAACGTGTGCTGTATGTGCAACTCCTAAAATAAGGCTTTCAATAGCTTACATCAATATTTTAAAGTATTTTGCTATTTTGTTGTTAAAGTGCAGTGACAGATGAATATTTCATCTTGGCATCTCATAAAATCTTTCTCTTTAGTACTCCACTGTAAAGTCTCCTGAGGTCAAACTCTTTATGAAGTGTGATTGGTTAAAAAATAAAGCATAACCGTAAATCAAGTCTCCAAATGTAGCCACACTATTTGTATATTATACATTTTTTATTCATACTTCCATCTCTACTTCACATGAACCAGAAAGCCACTTTTATCTTCAGTCCCTATGAGGCAAAGTCTTCAGCTAGTCAGAACCTACGCACAGCGCAGGTTGGATTCTTTTGTCAGAGAGTGTGTGTGTGTGTGTGTGTGTGTGTGTGTGCACACACACTGCAGATATACACAACATATACTTACAGTATATTTATCTCATGTAGAAAGTTAACTAAAAGTCTCTCTAGAAATCAAAACATTTTCCAAAAAAGAAAACATACAGTAGAATTCTTTTTGAACAGAACTACACCAGTACATATTTTATGAAGACACACTCAAAGAAGATTGAGCAGGTTGTGTGTAATTCCTATCACACGTTAACCAAGGCTGTTAGCTAGTACGTGTTGTATGTACCAAGGTCTTGCTGGCTCTGTGACAAGCAAGGCAAATGCCAATTTATGCAGTCAATGAAGCCAATAATTCATTAGTTGTCAGTGACATAACGGTGGCATCCAAAACTCTCAGGTCACCTTGGTTCCACAGCTGTGCAGCGATAGCAATCATGCAATTGTTCATGTAACGCAGATAAACTGTGAAGAAGAAAGATTGAAAACAAAAGAGGAAAACATTTGTTACCCTTGTGAGGGCTTGTAGCTTAGATTAGGTAAAGTCAAATTTGTTGGATCCAATAAGAAACATGAAGTTTTGAAGGAAATGGTGAAAAAATATTTAATTTGCATAATTGTGGAGATTGATGAAATGAAATTCAGTTCCGCTGTGACAGTTCCTTGGAGCATCGAGTGACTATCTAATTTGGACTGAGGAGGATGTGCGTTTCACAGCAGTTCTATATTAAAATGTGTCTTTTCTATAAACAATTTCCCTCAGCTTTGACAGCGAAATAAAAAGTGTCAGTGTCCCAAGATTAAAATCAGGTCAATAAAACCAACGTTGGGGAGTACTTCCAACTTAATCAAGCATTTACCATGTTTCATTCAAAACAGTATGAGAATGTTGTCATTTTTAAAACAAAAAATGAAATACAAGCTTCTGAAAAAAAATAGATTTCATCTTTCACTTTGAAGAACATTCACTTTAAACCATATGCATCACTCTTTCATAGTGTGAATATATATATATATATATATATATATATATATATATATATATATATATATATATATATATATATATATATATATATATATATATATATATATATATATATATATATATATGGCATTTCTGTATCATCATATCCATGAAGTGTAACTTCACTATAATCTTTCAGTGTCATCAGGATTGCGAAAGTGATTTCTATAAAACAGAAAACATTTCCAACCACTAACATTCAGCTCTTAAGGTTCTCATGTGTTATTATAACTCAGTGCCTTCTTAAAATGTAATATATGCACACACACAGCAGGGGTCCAATCCTGAAGCTTTTCTGCTGTTCTCAGTAAATCAGTCAGTAACACGCCATGCAGGCTCTCAGTAAAGACACGATTCCCTCATACAAATCTCTCATTCTTGCCTTGCCTTGAAATAGACAAGAACGTGTTTCAGTCTTAGATTAGGCTTTGGGATGTGACATTGAAAGAACATGTTGAATAGAATAATGCACAAATATTCCATTCGAGCAGAAGTAATTTGTTGCACAACAATCCAGCAGGATTCAAATCCAACTATTTCTAATGAGTTTGGAAGTTTTAAATCCCCAGTGCAATTGTCAAATGAATTAAAACATCACAAAACTATTTCCCCAGCCCTGCAATCACCTCCAAACTAAATTGCTGCCATTTCTTTCTTTCATGCTTTATCTGAAAAGGCCTTAAAGGGCTTTCAATTTCTCTTCTCTTTAACACAAGGAAGTTTTGCTTATTTTTAGAAGTGCTTTCATCATTAAAGTCTGTCAGCTGTCAGGGATCTTTGTTGACAAACTCTGAAGAGATGCTCTTTACTGCACCTAACCCAATATATATATATATAAAATACATGACATACATGATAAATACTTCATTTAAAACAACATGATAATTTGTGAAGGTACATTTTGACTTTTCTTTTGGTTCAATTTAGTTACGTTAAGTTTATTTTCATGCTTTCTTTGCATCCAAGACAGACACTTGAAATCGGGGAGAGTATAATATGGGTTGAAGTAGGTGTTTTTAAAGGAATAGTTTAAAATTTTGGAAAAATGCTTATTTGCTTTAATGCTGAGCGTTATATCAGAAGATTGATACCACTCACATGTATGCACGCTAAATGAGAAACTACAGTCAGAAGACGGTTACTTTAGCATTAAGACTGGAAAAATGGGGAAATTGCTAGCCAGGTGAGCGGTTTTCCCTGTTAGCTAAGCGAGCTGGAGGTTAGCCAGTAGAGCCCAGGCGGCCTGAAAAGTGAAGCCAATGGTGAAGTGCCTTAAACCTGCATTCTTTCTAATGGCCAGCATAGGGCAACTCCATTGGTTGCAAAAAGAAGTTGGCTTTTATAGAACTTCATAAGAAAATGACCCTACTTTACAGCTTTACTTACAGCGTTTGGTTGTACCAAAAGAAAATAAGACGTTGAATGTTCATTTTCCCGGTAAGTACATTTGGTTCCAAGGCTTTTTTTTGCTAGCCAAAATAAGCATTACAGATGCTTTGCCAACCAAGCTAGCTACCTAGTGCTAGCTCATAATTTAGCATTTTGCTCAGCGCTTCTCTCCAAAACCCCCTTCTCATCTAAATATGGTGACTTCTGGCTAAAAAAAAAAAGAGATGGCGACGGACTAAATGCCAAACTCAAGGCTTCAAGACCAATGGGTGATGTCACGTTGGCTATGTCCACTTCTTGAATATAGCCTATGGTAGGGCCGGGACTTGTGTTAGCATAAAGACTGGACACAGGAGGAAGCTGCTTGCTAAACTGAGCCTGCTGGCTGTAGCTTCATATGTAACATACAGACACGAGAGTGGGATAAATCTTCACCTAACTTTCAGCAAGAAAGTGAGTAAGTGAATTTGAAAACTATTCCTTTTAGAGACGTCAAGCCACTAATGTGGTAACATGGACAAAGAGTTGCTCATAGAGGGCAAATGAAGGGTTCATCTCCAAAATGTTTTATATCCATTTAGCTAACAAAATTAATCAAGTTAATCTTCAAATTTAGATGATCAATTCTGTCTTCTTCTTTTTGTCAACTATGGATTTTAGCAACATAGTATGTGTCAAATACCGACATGAATTGATATTTTAAGCAATCAATCATTTTGTGAAAGTAGGTGTAACTTTGTTCTCAAATGTTGGATATGTCATTTTGGAACAAAACTCTTCGATTGTAAACTGTACCCTGGTGGGGCAAATGCAAGGCGGCATCCAAATGCATTAGCATTAAAAAGGCATTCTGGCCACTAAAGCCAGAAAAGAATAATTAAGAAACATACAAGTGTGGAATGGTAAAAATGTCACACTTTACAGCACACACTTGTGCGCACACGCACGCATGCACGCACTCACACACACACATGCGCGAATATAATCGCGCAAATGCAGAATCATACTTGCACACTGGACATGTCACAGACATATCTGGCATGCATTTTTAGAAGAAAACACTTTTCGTTAGAAATTCCTTAACTGGTCTAGAGCTCTGATAATTTCTTTATGTACATTAATTAACAATAAATATAGGTAATGTTTATATATTTTGAAATATATATATTAAATAATGAAATATTCTTATATATTTCAAATATATTCATAGAATTCTTTCTAATTTGAAACATATTTAAAGAGATATAGTCACAGTATAGTAATAAAACATGTAAGAACACAGGTCTCCCTGTTGGTCTGGCCGCAGCATCCCTTTTTCAAAAATGAATAGGCAAAGTTCTGGCCTTTTTGTCCGAGCTAATACATTCTACTTCATTAGAAGGATGAGGAATAATGCAACGTAAGGTAGGCCTAGCTAACACTGTGTCAGGGACAACTGATTATGTAAATTGTGTATAAGGTTAAAAGTATTGGCTTGGGTCGCACCAGTCTTTAGATTCTAGTTATAAATATTTCAACACAAGAGTCGAACAGGGAACCAGCCCCGACGAAGACAACACAGGCCAGCTTCAAACAAGGCAATAGGGACTGAGTGGTGAAGCTGAGCTCCCAGCTACAACACTCCTTTTTGGTTGTGGAACGATAATGTACTCTGATCACATGGAGGTTACTAAAAGGATGCTGCAGCCAGGACCTCTCAGGGGACGATAGGTTTGGAACAGTCTAGAGAGTGTAGACAGCCATTAAGACTTGAAGAGACCCCCCTTTCTTCGACTCAGTATCTCCTCGTCTTCTGTTCTTCTTTTTGTTGACACACAGACTGGAACTGGACCACAATAACACTGACTGAGAGGAGCTAGGTTGTCTAAATGCATGCAGTAGTTTTCCTTCTTTCTCTCTGCGACTCTCTGGTCGAAATGGCTTACAGTAGGATGCACTTAGAAATAAGAGAGTAGAAGGAAACGGTTCATCCCACAGGTGTAGAGAAGGAGCACTACTTTTCCCGCAATGCTTCAGTGATGTTGGGGACACCTCAGTTCCTGTGTGTGATAGGGGAACTTTCTGTCCATCAATCTCCTCCTCTTGGGGGCTCTAAGCTCTGTGCACTGTAGACAACTGTTCCACTCTTTGTGTCTATTGGACCAGCTCACTGTTGGTCCCTCCTCCCCCTCTGTCCTCTCTCTTTGTCTTGCTGCTGCCTGCATACTGGTTCACAAACAAAACAGGTCCTACAGTATATTGCACAGCATGCCCGCATGGCCTTGTTGGTGATGTGTCAGTGATAGTGACTTCTCTTCTCCTCAGCCTCGGAGCTGTAATCACTTAAACCAATGCCTCGCTGGAGGTTCAATAAGGAGTCTTTCATCTAAAGAAGAGAAACAAGAGTTAACTTGTTTATAAAAAAAAAAAGTGAAATTACACTGGCCTACATTAATGCATGGAACAAATAGGAATTCCCTCACTTCATTCGGATAAAAAAATTCATGACCGTAGCTAGCTATGAGGTCAGTAATTATTTATTTTAAAAAACACTCTCTCTCTGCATCAGAGTGACGTCAATCAGTTTTGAAAATTACAGCTATCAAAGACAGCTAGCTGTGTGGGAGAGACGGGCCACACCACCTACCGGAGCAGTGTGTGTGCGTCACAAACCTCTTGCTTTTCATTTTGGCACCAGCGTTAACAGTTTAGAGCAGACACACAGCCCATGTAAGCAGTCCGCCCCCAGTTCACAAACATTTCAACATTTCGCAGAAGAAGAGTGAGAGTAAATTGTGACCAGTGGTGGAACACATACTCAGTTCCTTAGCCAGCTTAAGTAAAAGTAGCCTACTAATAAATTAATGTTGAAACATCCATTACAAGAAAAAGTCCTGAATTGAAAATGTTACTGAAGAAAAAGTACAGAAGTACGCTATTGTCAACAAAATGTACAGACATAACAGGCAAAAATATTGTTGAGCAACAGACACAACAATCTTCCAACTCTCATTTATGGCGCTGTTGTTTTGTTTGGCACACATGGTTCATGATTCTTGAGGATAACAGGGCAAATGTAGACAATGTTTTATCATAGTCAGATATTTCAATTGGACTTAGATGGTAGAAAACTAAACTCACCAATCTTAAACATGAACAGTAAATGTCTATTTTTGCTATTTCAGAATCATCAAAAGGCATTAGCTTCTTTCAGAGTCTCTCTTTTGCATAGTAAATCCAAAATATTGTGAGAAAGTTACTGTGCAACATGTTCCCATACCAGTTTTTCCACTGACTGTAGTGTACATAATAAGTTAAGATTACCACAACACACTGCACTTAGCAGAAGAAGTCTGATTCTCTTTTCAACCTCTGCTGTTACTATGTGCAACAAAATGTGTATGTTGTGTGATTCCACTCGCCATATGCATGCATCCAGTAGTTCAGGGTAGTGGCTCACAGGCGCCCTCTCTCAGTAGTGGATGCAATGCCTTTTGCAGTGCTCTATTGGTCATATATATATCATGAAATAGTTCACTTGGCAAAAAGGCTAGCTAGCTATGGTGGTAAAATAACCTGTTGAATTGTCTTATGGTGTTATGGTGCTGCATCTGAGCTTACAGTGGCGAGTCAATTCTATGACTGACCAGTACATATACACTCACCGGCCACTTTATTAGGTACCCCATGCTAGTAGCGGGTTGGACCCCCTTTTGCCTTCAGAACTGCCT
>NC_048409.1:19605407-19636680 GCF_013103735.1 Etheostoma cragini
TTGGCTGCTTAGAAATTAAGTGTTAACGAGCAGTTGGACAGGTGTACCTAATAAAGTGGCCGGTGAGTGTAGTATGTTCTGCTCCTAGTTAAATATGCGGTTTCTACCCATAATGTAATACATTTTAACATTTTCACATCACGTTATACTCCTGACGTGATTTTGATCACAAAATGTCTCTTTGCATCCAAGTACCTGGTCTAGCAGCACTACTGACGACTTGATAATCTCCCTCCACTTCTGCAGCTCAACGTCATGGTAACGTTGCTGCGCCTCCAGGAGCTGGGCCCACTCCATCTGTGTCTGAGGCAGTTTACTGGCAAACACACATACACACACATTAACCAACATCAGGGTGCAGCCCCTACATACTGACTTCCATTTGGAGGGACTGCCAACAAACCGTATGGTAAATTGTTTCAGTAAGCCCAGAGCTATTCCGGGGTAATTTTAGAAGCTCCATGTTTTCCTGTCACACACGTCAATGGCCATATGGATATAGTTTAGTGTGTAAGTTTAACAGTGCATGTGTGTGTGTGCGCCTGTTTAGTTCTGTTACGGTACATGTATATTTGTGTGTGACCACCTTTTGAGCCAAATAGAACTTTGTATTTTAAAATGCCCAAAATATCAATTAACCAAATAAAATAAGTTCTGTATAAATAATAGATGCTAAAACTGTAGGTGTGTGTGCACTAGTTTGCGTGCGAGTGTACCTTTCATGAAGCCGCAGACCTTGCCAGGTTGTTAAAGACTGTGCAGAGTACTCCAGCATCCACAGCTTGTAGAACAGCATCATGTTGAGGAACACCAGCAGCACCAGGCTGAAGGAGGGCAAGAAGGTAAGAAAGAGATTCAACAAATGAGTCCTCCACTTTGCATTGTTATTCATTCATGATACCCTTAAAAGGGACAGTTCACCCGCAAATAAAAAATACATATTTTTCTTCTTACCTGTAGTGCTATTCATCGGTCTGGATTGTTTTGGGGTAAGTTGCAAAGTGTTGGGGAGATGTCTGCCTGATTTTCAAATGGAACTAGATTGCACTCTGCATGTACTGCTCAAATTGCCCCCAAAATAATTTTTTTTCATGATTATAACCCAGTTACTCAAGATAATCTATAGATCTGGTTGTGAGCAGTTTAATGTAGGAACTATTATTTTTTTACTGAACTACACCTGCCAACTGTATCACCAGTAGAAGAAAGCATACTTATGGACAAGAGTCATGCTTGTAACAGGGCGAGATGTAAACATGTGTTGCCTTCTCCACAGCTGAGCTGTAATGAATCTAGCCCAGGTGAGCTAGCAGTATCAGTTAACAATAAACTAATTAGCAATTAAGCTCACAACCAGGTCTGTGGATTATCTTGAGTAACCGGGTCATGATTTCACATTGGTGTGATTTGAGCACCCCAGTATAATGGTTCTACTACATTAGAGAGTAGACAGACACTGGGCAAATCGCACCAAAACACCGGAATGATAGATAGTACTACAGGTCGGAGGAATACTATGCATTTTTGATTTTGGGGGTGAACTGTCACTTTAAGTAGCCAATGTGTACATGGCAATGACAAACTGTGCTGGGAATAGTTGTTTTAACAAGTTCCTCAGGCTTTGCTGGCTAACAAAATGTTGTACCTTAGACAGATCCTATGGATGGCAATGAGAGGAGAGGAGAGAGAGGTTACACTCAAGACACCAACAATGAGATACACAAAAGAAAACTAAATTTGACAAAAACTCCACAAATCCTACCAGAACAAAAAAGATGAAATAACGAAACAAGTGACTTTCTGTTTTAATACATGAGATGAGCATGTGTCAAATGTACTTGAATCCTCTTGTCCAGATACACAAGCATCCTTATGTGAGTGATTGTGTGTGTGAGTGTGTGTGTGTGTTTGTGTCTTGTGATGAGTTGCGTACACAAAGCTGATGATGAGCAGCAGTTTGGAGACGCTGTACAGAGCGAGGCCTGCGGGCAGGTGATGGTGCTCTGGACTCTGGTGTCTGGTTTGTGTGGAGCCGGCCACTTGTTTGATCCTCTGAATCACTTCCTCATCTGTCGGCGTGGTAACGGGGCTGAGCGCCTCGTCCATATGCTGGCTGCGCATGTGGGGGAGTGGCCTCTTCTTCCGCCTCACCGTAGAGTTTTTTATCGCCTTTGGAGAGAGCTGGTGGGACTCCAGGATCTCCTCCAGCTTGGCCAGCTCCAACTCTGAGAGGGAAGAAGACAACTGTTACACATTCATAGACTCACTTAAAGATTGCTAGATATGCTGGAAAGAAACATTTGCATACTACAGTTTGTGAAGTATCGGTTTAATTGTTTTTATTCATCTCCTCTTTCTGTGAAAGCAGCCAAAACACCATAATTCTGTGATTCAAATTTTTACAACAAAAACTGTCAACTAACTGTCAAAACAGACAAGCAAACCACACTCAAGTTTACCTAGATGGCGGAAGTTCTCTGCTAGCCCGCTCCAGAAGTTTTTCTCTATGAAACCTTTCACCAGCCCCCACGGCTGTTTCCTGTAACGCAGCTCTGTCGATACCCTGAGAGGCAGACAGAAATGCATTTATACTTATAAATAGACTGTTACAATAAGAGGTAAAACTGGATATATAAATAGGTAAAATACTAAGTTGAGAGCAAACAAATCAACAACATTTTAAAAAAAGTTTAATTTTCAGAAACAATTTCAAAAAGCATTTGTTGTCCTGCCCATTGCTCCAGCTCCTCTTTTCACCCTGTGTGTTGAGCGCTCTATTTAGCTACAGAGTGGGGCCTCTCACTTCTGTACTTCTGGAGTTGCACATGCACAGTTAGTACTGCTAGCTAGTCAGTTGCAAAGCATGAGGGCGTGCCATGCTAGCATCTAGGCGAGCATTATAATGTGTTACAAAGTGACGCATGTTTGTCACAGAAGTAACTGCTGAACAAAAGTACAGCTGTTTGGAGCAGTTGGTGAACAGTGTTTTCTCTGGAAGATGGTAAGTCCCTTTGGGCTGGACTTTGGGCTTTTTCACTTTGTTAACCTATAACGTGCACAATAAGATATATAACACAATAAAGGAAAGGGAAAAAGCCCAAAAGCATAATATGGGCACATAAATCATTGTTTCATTTGGCAGGTGAGAGCTGTTTGTGTCTGATCACGTCTTACTCACCGTAACCGACACTTGTTCTTGGCGACCCTGGTGAGCATGTAGCGGTTGAGAGTGTAGAAGTAATCGTGGTAGGGCACATCATGTGTAATGACCTCAGCGTCGATGATGTAACACTCACTCTCCTGGCTGGCTTTGTACAGAGTCTGATTAAAGAAGGGAAATGTGGTGAACATTTCTTTAAAGAAACATCTCGAACTCAGAAGGTATAAATAATACGAAATGTTTATGAGAGTTGATTGTACCTGTGTCTCAGTGACGGTGGCTGTTTTGGGGGCTAGGGGGTTGGACAGCGAGATGGTGTACAAGATCTCTCTTGTCTGGTTCCCAGCCTCCTCTGTCTTCCACGGGTGGTACACCACCTCTAAACAGCAACACAATGAGAGAGAGAATTAATGACGCCTGCGGGGGACCACATTTTTGGTCTGCCTTTACTCCAGAGAGGTCAGAGGTCAGATGTAGAAGCAGCAGAATTACTGACCTGAGAATCGTCTCTGCTCCATAAAGTCACTCATGAACTGCGACTCTGTGAAGAGGATGGCGTAGAGCTTGTCTACACTTAACTTGTAGATCTCATTGATGTACTGCCTGCCATTCAGATCCTCATGAAAGGCCTGTACTTCACCTACGTGTCCAAGACAAGATGACAAATACATTTAAGAGGTGTCTTCACAAATTAGTTTAGAAATCTGCTTACTAGCATCTTCTACATCGTCCTGTTATGAGTGGTGTAGTCTCGCATTTGCCAGACCCTCCTCTACAGCACTGCGGAGGAGGCTCTGGCTAGTCCACACAGCATTCCGGGATGGGAAAAACACTTGCTCGGGATTATCGGCATTTCTTTAAACCAATCGCAATCATCTCCTGATGGAGCTACGGCACCTCTGCAAAATAGCCTTGGAAGGAACTTGTTTTAGTGGAACGTGTGTGTTTAAAGGTAGTAGTGCAACCAAAAACTCAGACTGGACAGATAGTCAGGTGTCTGGATTTACCCTGCAGAGATCTGAGCAGCAGTTAACCATAGTCCTCATAAATCGTCAGAGAAAATGGCACCACAAGGAAAGCTAAAGGTAAGGGACATCCGGCCGAAATTAAAGACATCCGAGCTGATCGTGGATAAAGACTATGAGTGGGGAAATCAATACAGGAGTTAATTACCCTCGTCGTGTGTTTCGGAGGAGTCACTGAGTTCAGTGGGGATGTCTTCGTTGTCGTTGAAGTCCAGAGAGGGTGAGGGGACAAGACCACCAGGCCCGCTGGTATCATTGTTCTCTTCCAGCAAAAGGGGCAGAGCAAGCAGCTGTCCATCTGGTAAGCAGTCTGCATACTCTTCTGCTGGGAGGTCAAACTGGGGATGAGAATAACATGAGCATTACTCCCATTAATACTGTTGTCAAGGAAATGTAAAAGATTTTCTGACCTATAGAGGTGTTGTATTTCATTCAACTCAATGTATCTAAATGTGTGTGTCTGCAGGCTTCTAACTTACTGTGATGGGTGTGTCATGGTTGCCTGGACTAGGGATGGTGATGTTTGGGACAACCTTCTTATGTAGCACAGGAGGGCTCCCCTCAGGCTTGGCATCAGCGCTGCTCTTAGACAAGTTCTCATTGTTGATCTCATTCTCTTCATTGGGAATCTCTTCACTGAACCTGAAGGCACCAGAGAACAGAGCTAACAACTCCAGTTCAACATCTAATCTCACATCGTGAACGAGGTTCTTAAAAAACCTGTGTCAAGCAGTGTTTGTAGATTTTTTCTTTATAAATTTATCTTTTGTTGGCCTTTGTTTAATTGAATAGCTGGAGAGGAAAGGGGGGGGGGGGGCATGGTACAAAGGGCCGCGGATTGCATTCAAACCCGGGCCAATGCGGTAAGGACTGGGACTTAGTACTGTATATGGTGCGCACACTCAACCAGGTGAGCTACCAGGGCGCCCTGTTTGCAGCAATATAAGGTGTAGATTTGGAACACTTAGATGGCTAGATTGGCATTATTTGACATGTCTGATATCACAATTGAATGTTTGGACAATCACAGGAGTTTTATATTTCATTAACATTTTTGAGACAAGTCTGTATTTGTGGGAAACAAGTGAAAATGATCTCCTGTTCACTTGACTAATAGGTAGGTAGACTATTATCTCTCGTTAACAAAACCACAGTCACTTCAGGTCCATCTAATTTGACCTCCGTTCAGCCTTTGGCGTGAATCTTTTCTCTCACATTGCCAGTTTGAGTTCACCACAGAAGTGTACAAACAGCTAGATAAAGGTAAAAGAGATTGAGTTTTTCCTAAAAGTCAAGTTGAAAGAAAACTTCAAACACTGTGATTGCACTGTAGACCAAACTGATTCAAAACATGGCTCTGCATTGATTTCACCTAGTGAATCCACTTCAGACATGAAGGAAAATATAAATAAAGGAAGAGACAGAACAGTGAGGGGTGTTTAAGCCTTACAGCTTAAAGTTTAAAACAAACATTATACATTGCATTACGCATGATGAGAAGAGAAGCAGAGAAGTTTATTAATTGTGTAAAAGGATTAGTTGAGAGAGCTGGAGAAGAGTGTGAAGCTTGTGTGTGACTGAGCATGTGAGTGTTGCTGGCTGCAGCTCATACTGGGCTCTCTAATTATTTGGCAATTTGGGCAATTAGATAATCGACTGAAAGATGTTTACATCGGTAACCACAGTAACTGATGATGCAACATAAAGAGACTCACCCCATGGTGTTGAAGTCATCATCAGGTGGAACATAGTCTTCATCGTCACTAGTTAGGCCTAGCTCGTTGCCATAGCACTGATGAACAAAGTGCCACAGTTCTTTGGGGCAAAGGGGCTGCAATCAACCAATTACAGCAAGAAATAAGAGCACTCAAAAATACTTTAGAATACAATCATGAATATTATCTCTCAGACAAATATTAGCAGAATCCCAAACTAGGAGATCAGATTTGCTTACCTTGTCCAGCAGTGCATTTTGCCACAATCTGAACATCATCATGTAAGTCCTATCCCTGGCTCCAAATGAGGTGAAAAAGTGCTGTGAAAAAGAAATGGTTATTATGTAATAGCCTGGTGAGCACTGGAATGAAATAACACTAACTGTGGAAATTAAAGGGCCATTTTTGTGGAGCATGGTAAAGTCTAGTCTAGGATTACTCATGAATAAATAACTCAAGGTTTGCCTTCTTTAGTTTTAAATTTAAAGTGTTGCATTTTGTACCATTTACCTTCTCAGTGTCAGTGCAGACCTGGATGGCATTTGGAATGAGGCGGGCGGTCTTTTCTTTTGTCATTGAGCAGATGTCCTTTAGCCGCACTGTCAGCTACACACACACCCACATGCACGCACGCACGAACACAGACAGACACACACACACACACACACAAACACACCCACACAAACACAAACACACACACAGACACACACACACACACACACACACACACACACACACACACACACACACACACACACACACACACACACACACACACACACACACACACACACATTATAGTTCCAAGTATGACCCAGTACTGCCAATATAACTAGAACTAAAGCATCGGTTGCCTCCACCACACCAGTCAAGTTACAGTTTACATTCATGTCTGTCTAGACTCAAAATATACGTATGTAGTGAAGACTGTTGAACCATTGAAACATGAATGCTTTACACATCTTCAACCCGGCAACACAGAAGATCTATTCAATCCCCACAGTTTCAAGGTGGGCACCTAAGATTAGTGTCACTAATTCAGTATCCGAGCAAATGTGAAATATTCTGTGTGAAATATCCTCAAAATAAGCATATGCATTATTGAGTTATGGCCAAATGTGAGGTTGCAATTACAGTTACAGTATCTTGACTTTTGGCCACCAAAATCGAATCAGTTTATCGTTGAGTCCAAGTGGACGTTGGTGCCAAATTTTAAGAAATTCCCTCAAAGGGGTCCTGAGATTTCGTGTTCACAAAAATAGGACGGACGGACAACCTGAAGGCATTGGCATTAAAAATCATGGGAATGCAAAGAGCTTCTTGGGATTAAAAAAGCATACCAGTGTTTCCCAGCGGAAGATGTTGCTATAAAAACAGATCCAGTTCTCAGAGAGGTAGAGTCGTCCCTGCAGGAGGATGTCGCGTTGAAGAGCACAAGAGTAGTCTGGAGAATAAACAAAAAGTTACATTGTTAGAGATAAAAACTACCACCACACATGTTAAGTATGATGCAAAATTGCAAATCACCAAGAAACATCACAAGACGGTCATCAAAAACTATGTCCATCAAGAGATCAGACAGAAGAACGCGCTGATATCTAATCACATTCATTTGAATTAACAGTTAATTTTATAGAACTTACTTCACTGTTACAAAGAAACCTCGGTGCAGTGCATTTCTGTACTCCCATTGTGTGTGTGTTTTGTTTAATAGCTGAGGACTGGTCATTTCCAAACCATAAACTCATAAATCATGAGGTCAGTTTATTTTTAGTTATGGGTTTATGGCATAGTGCAGTATGTAGCTTAGACTGCTAGGAAAAGTTCATTACCAGGTTAGAATCTCTTTAAAATTAGTAGAGGATTGTATTATTTTTTACAAGGTCAGTGATCTAGATATATTTAAATCATGACATGATGTTCAACACCTGGAATGTCCAATATTTGTTTATGTCTCCTCTATCTTCTGACAAGATTAATTATTTTCTAATGACTAATAACTTAGCTGCACCCTGCCGGTGCCCTGTGTCTTTCACTCACCCACAATGAGTCTCTCTGTGTCGGGGAGCTGCTTGAAGAGTTTTCTAAAGTCCTCATTGCGCTGCTTGTATGTCGGGCTCAGCACCTGCAGTGACAGGCAGTGTCAGAAACACCAACACACACACACACACACACATACTCTTCCAACACGCACACGCAAGCACCACAAATGGATGTATAGTGAGTTGCAAGCATAGATATGTGGCCTGAATTATCTTTAAGGCTGCATCAGTACTGATATTTATTAACAAAGCACATTTCCAAAACATCAGCCCACTGCAGATCATTCAACAACACATGCTGCCATGACTATGAGCATTTACAAGATGAGTCACATTCTCAGATTTGCAATACAGAGCAACAATGTGTCTGACAATGATGCTTCTGTCTGGTGACAAGGGGAAGATAAGTGATGAAACTGCAAACAAAACTTTGCAGAGTGGTTTTGATTAACCTGGTCAAACAAATGCTTTTCAGCATGGGAACAATATGCTATTCAACGTGATTAAACTTTTCTTTGCTGGGCTTCAGTGGAATTTATTATTTACAGGAGAGTGATGTATAATATATCTCCAAATGTTTGCCAAACTGACGGTCCTCACTGTCTGTGCCAGATGCTTACCTTCAACAGAAAAGCTTCAGGAAACAATAACTGTCAACACGATAACAAGATGTATGCCGAGACAAAAGAAAACTATATCCCTTTGGATCATTACAGGTGGGAAAAGAACATCTTGGTTCATATTAAAAATGTCTAAATGTGCTTCTCTTGTTAAAAGCAGAAACAAAGCAGTTGAAATACTGAAATACAGTTTGACACTGTCTGTTAATGCTTCTACTTGCCTCTGCGAAAAGTGTGGTGATGAGAAACACTGCCCTGAGTTACATCTCTGAAAGCCCACTTAATTGCCTGGAATTGAAATTTGACTGCCCTAACTACACAAATCATCATGTTGCTTCTTTTTTTTAAATCTTCAACTGTGACCAAAAATAACCAAAACACACCTACACACTCTTCCTACACCAACTTAGTTGCACAGTAACCCGATGAACACTCCAAATAAAGGGCCTCTATGAACTCTGGAAGAATTCAAAAAGCTATGACTCATAGCCAAACTAGTTGTTTTCTTTAGTAGTGGGGATTTACCATAGAATGCCTACAGCAGAATATAATAACAAGTGCTACAATGCCTTTTTGCAGACCCCTCTCTTATAACTTTACTTTGCCTAAAAAGAGATCAATAAATCTGTCTAAACCCCAAAAGTTTTGAAATTCTCATCACTGTCTTAACTCATCTCCATATGGTTTTCAGCTTCAACAAATGGAGATCAACTTACAGCAGGGATCTCCTCAGTGTCCCACACGGGGTCCTGAATGTCCGAGGCGGCCCAGCCCCCCTCCCAACCCCACTCCCCTCTAGCTGGACCCTGCAGGAGCCACCCTGCCAATGCCTCATCCAGCTCCAGCATGGCCTCCCAGTCCGAAATCGTACAATCCTCATCCAATTCCATATTAACCACACCAGATCCTATTTGACGCCTGGATGGCAGCTAATTTTCCAAAACGGGGGCCCAACAGGCTTTTCTGATGTTGGAGGACTTGTCAGTTACAGGAGGTTTGGAAAATAAGAGTAGACAGAGCTTGTGAGTCCAGTGGTTTGGAAGCTTAAGTATCCGCCCCGTTTAGGGTGCTGCTCCCTTTCAGCGTAGAGCGCCGGTCACGGCACACTCCAGCCACATGATCCTTGTCTCGCTGTGTTGTACTCTGGCTCTCTCTCTCTCTTCCTTTCACACACACAGGGAGAGGAGTTATGGCTGTTGCCCTCTAGTAACCCCGGCCAACAAGTCCTTTATTATCATCGGTAGCTTTTTCCTTTTTTCTCCTCCTGGTAAGTATATGAGCTGAGTGTGTGCGAGTGGGGTGCTGTCCAGGTTTGACTGCCTTGTAATTACCCAGTTTATAACCAGAAAAGAATGAAGCAAGGTTACTTTATGGTGACTGGAGAGGAGGGCTAATACAAACAAAAATGTAGCTGGGAAGAAAGAGGCTAAGAGGAAAGTAAACAGGAATGCATAAAAAAGATGAATCAATGTGTTCAGCCCGCTGAAGTATGTGTTGAGACTGTCTTGCTGTCTGTCCAAGTGATTGAGTTACAGGGAACAGATGTGAGCATAACCTCCAGTTACCTCCGCCTGCAAAACAACATCATCAATCTTGACAGGGTCTGCACTGGTTTGCAGTCCAGAGCTTACTCCGCAGGGTGAAGTTGCCAGATAAACATATTGTAACTATTTCTGTTTGTCGGTTTCCTCTGACCAATCATTTTATGTATGAAAAGCTGTTGGAATTCAAACGAAAAGGTACCAAAAGTACTCGTTTGTTATTCAAACTAATATAAGTTATTTAAGGTATGTGAAACCCCCTCCTATCTCCATGCCTTGGTATCGGGGCCATCCATGTACTATACTTGACCACCCTCTGTTACTCTAAGCAGGCAAAAAAGATGCAGAGCTTGCAGCTCCTATTTTAGCTGTGCTTAAAAAAACAATTGGTATTCTTAACTAAAAGTATGTCAAGAGTCAAGAAGGTGGGCATGGTGATGGAGGTCTCTGCGGTAATGCAAAAAAGATGTTACTATAGCTTGCATTTAATTGACTCCTACTGGATGAAGCAAATTTGTAGTCCACATTATCTGCACTGGAATTCAGCCATTACTTCCACTCCTCCTCTGCAGGTAATTCCCAATCCCCACTTTAACAGAGCATTGAGGAGATGCAAAAAAAAAAACAGATATGAAAACAATCTTCAGCAGCAGGCCTCTTGAAAAACAGTGCTCATTATTCACGCACAGCTCTCAAAAGGTATTTACCCTGTTAAAAATGGCTTTACATCAAGTATATGAAATTTATGAGCAATGAGTGTTCATCTTCCTAAATCATTCCTCAAAATTAATTGTGGTGTCCTTTCAGTGAGTGTTCCTTTACTTTCTGCTTGTTCAAATAATTTTCTCCAATGAATCAAGGAAAGAAAGAGGGCATTGTGACTGATGCATCGACCAGCGTTCAGGTGACAGTATCACGCTTGGGATGAGTTGGGATTGTGGATACACAGTGTTTATGGATTTGGTTAACTATTAACGCTGGACAAACAGTAGGGGACTGAAGAGACTGGTACTGTAAACCTTGGGTGGGGTTTTAGTGTTTTAGGGAGGTGAGGGCTCGAGGTGTGCGAATCCATACTGTTAACAATAATACCATTCTTTGTTAGTCATTTGAAAGGCAAAGTATGTTGGCGCATATAGATCTGTGTGAAGCAATATGAAATGCCAGACGTACACTCCCTGCTGCATTGATCTATGTAGATCTCAACAAATTGTTGCTAACTTCCTGGAGGCTGTAGGTATGGTGGCAATGGAAATGATCGAATGGCAACAAACTTGTGTAGATGCGAGCAAATAAACAGGCGCTATCAGAGGGCTGTGGACTGTGCGCATCTCTAACAGGCTCAGAACTCACATTGGGACGGATGGGTTTTTAATCACTGTAGTTTCAGTGCCATGGGAAGTCATCATTGCCAGGTAGAGGTGCGCACATGCACACGCTGTCCTACATGCAGGTGCTTCATGGGTTATGACCCCCACAGATCCAGTCACAGTCAACTGAGGTCAAAGTAGACTATTGGACATATTTCACTAGATTTTTTGAGCTTCAGTTATTTTATTTATTGTGTGAGTAAGAATGAGTTTACAAGATGTAAGGAACACAGCCCTACTAATCAGATAGACCTTTTTTCAAAGGTAAATTCACCATCGTCAATTCATTGTGATGGTAACAAAATTTTGACGGCTAATTTGTTTACATCCATCTATACAAGCAATTTGGCTTGGTACTCAGCTTCTAGAGTGAAATACTAAAGACAGATTTCACACTTAAGACACTTGTTTTAATGCATAAGGCTGGTGTTGCTCTATATTTTTCTTACTGTCAAGAAATCCGATGCAATACTTGTTATAGGATAAACTCATTACTGGTTTTGTTCTTTTCATGGGTTTTGTTATCATTCCAAAAATATATACTACCACCCGCTTTATTCTTCAAGAAAATAAGGTTCTCGGACTCAATAGTAGGCTATTTAAGTTGGGGGTACACAAAAAGGTGATTTTTTTTTTTCAGTGTTATTTAATGAAAAGAGCAGCTGGTCCTGGTATCTTGTACTGTGCTGGTAGCCAGCTGTATGCCATCTGTAAACAGGAAATTTGCATCTGTTAGTCAGAGCAACATAAACTGTAGATTGTTACATGTGTTGCTCTTTTAAAAATAGCGTGTGAGTAGAGGAAATATGAAAGTCTTGCTATAGCTGAGTGCATTAGAGTATTTAAGAAGCTGTCTGGACTTTTTGGACCAAGCCTCATTTTAAGTGAACGGCATTTCTCCAGTTTCCCTATCTGCATGGAGGTCCCTGCGGATTTTGATCATTGCCATATCCATACCCATGTAAATGTCATATGTTCCAATTTATTTTAGTACATGGACACAGAAACAGGAGTTGGGCTGGAAGGAAACACGGCACAACCTAAATCGTCATGCTCCATTCCCCTGTTGTTCAAAGGCATTCAAGGCTTGTCCAGAGGCTCTTGTAATGGCTTGCTGATTTGTTTAGTACAGTGAGAAAGTCAGTGGGCTTGTTACCACCTGTTACATACCAGAATTAGAAGTTTGAGTGGTGACAGGACTTTGATCACCATCTGGGACTGGTGACACAAATACGCAGAAAACTCTACTATTGACACAAATTTGAATGAATTAAATAAGAATACAAGCAAAGAATGATTCTGTAAATGAAACTATAGAACTTTAGTTTGAAAAACGTCTATTTAAACATGTCAAAATTACTTCCTCCAAAGTGTGGCTTTGCTGTTAGGTGGTAACAACACTGACTGAAATCAATGGGATGAGAAACAGGCAGAAGGAGTGTTATCATTCCACCGGTCGGACAACCAGGATACAGAGCTTGAGAGACAGAAAGTTACCAGGGTTGCACAAAAAAACAAGTCATGCTTACTCTCAGGATGTGTTGTCTTTCATGCTGGGGAGAGAGGGGAAAAGTGTACACACAGGAAATAAAAAGGAAAGAAAAAAAACACAACATAAAATGGGAAAGAGTCCAATAAAAACACTTGTGAAAAAGTAGAATTTGACACTGAGTGGTGTCAAAGTCCCACACGATCATTCTTGCTCACTCTGTGGGCTTAATTATCACAACAGGCAGTTTTCAGTGTAAAAATTGGTTGTAAATAATTATTGAGGGGTTGTTCTTCAGCCCAACACATCAAAAAGAATTATGCTGGGGGGTCAGAAATAGAGCTATCACACCATCTTGTGGTACAACATGAAACAGCAACACCATGGCTTTGTTGGCTATGTTGTGTGCACCATGAAGAAGAAACTATAATTATAATACTGTTGTATTCCCATTCCCTTGATTCACTGCATCAGAAAAGGCCACCTGTTGCTCTTTTAAGACCATGCTCATAATCCCAGCCTGGGAGGCCAGGAACCCACACTAGTGATCTGGTGCTCCAGTAAACGGGGTCAAGAACAACATCCTTTCATCTCGTAAGCTCAACACGGCATTAAAAACAACTCTGAGAGACTTCAAGGAATCACCCACATGACGTGAAATCACACCAGCACACATATAAACCCATTTAAGACTTCATATATGTTGATAATGTAAATAAAAACAAGTTGTGACTTACATTGTACCAGCTTTGGCTCTTCTGTGGAGAGAGAGAGAGAGAAAGAAAGAGAGAGAGAGAGAGAGAGAGAGACACAGAGAGAGAGAGAGGATGTATTTAACTCTGTGAAACCTGTACATTCTGAAGCAGGCTTGTGAGTTCATACAGACAGACAGAGGGTGTGAAACATGATCGACCTGATCGTACCAAGTTACAGCCGGCCGTGAAGATCACACTGTACCTCATAATCTTTCCTGGCAGGAATTACAGAAACACTATTTAGAAGCCAAAGTTTCAACTATGCTTGATTTTGAACCTTAAAGTGCTGAGGTAAACACGGTGTGAAATGTCCCTTCAGTTCACTCACCTCTTCACTCAAATAACACTAATTTTTAAAGAATAACACAAAGTTCTTTGAATAAAAACATTCATTGATCAATAAATCAAATGTAGGAATCTGAGAACCCCAAAGTATTTTCACTCCAAACCTGCCTTATACTGCATTACTACATTAGATATACAGTCAAAAATTATGTTTTTTTATTATCCATACATGTACTACAATATGTCCATCCATGTCTCATTCAGTCACCAATAATTTATGTGAAGGTTGTTCCATCAAACATTGAAATTATTCCAAGAATCTTGTTCTGAATAATGTTCAACATTTTACATCCATCAAATTTTATTCTTCATAAACAACCAATCGATTCTGTTGCAAGTTTTATGACAGCAGAGGGCAGCAGAGATGTATCTTAATCAAGACTATGACATTACAATATTTTTCCAGTCACATAAACACACTTTCCGCTCTAACAGTCTAAGAGGGGAAACATGCAGGTCATCATTCAGAGGGTGAAACAAAGAAGAGGGTATTCAGGTGGAGAACAGGGCGAATAGAGGGATAAAAAGTGATATCCAGTGTCTAATTCCTGTAGTACAATAACTAAAAGCACCACATTTCGAGTTAAAGCAACAAATTAAAAATCAAACAATTAGCGAGCAACAAAATATTATTTTTCCTATGTAAGAGAGCTTTTCATGATGAGTTATAGTTTGACCTTTCCAAGCAAGACAACACTGTTGAATGTTACTGCCTTTTTGCAAACTTGATTACAGTGATAATGATATCACTCTAGATTGAGCTCATAGCACAGTTCATTGTACATTTCTCTCTCTAAATCCTGAAACCCATTCGATTTCTCTTTTGTGCCAAGGGTGACGGCGTCTGCGTGTCTGACAGGGTTTGGTGGTTATCTGCTGTGTGTGGAGTTAGCGGGCTGTGAGATGCAGTAGCAGGCCCGAGGCCTGGCTGGGACGATAACTGGGCTAATGTGGGCTAATCTGATCTGGAGGTGACAGAGACACGAGAGAGGAATTATTTTGAGGTCACTGTCTGGATAAGTTGTGTGTCCCATTGTGTTTGACTTTGTGTGACAGCACACTTGTGGGTTTGTGAGATTTATGACAGCATTGTTTACACATAGAGATATTATTTATTGACTGTACATGTGGAGAGAGAGAGAGAGAGAGAGAGAGAGAGAGAGAGAGAGAGAGAGAGAGAGACTATCCAACAGTTGAATAGAGTTTTGCCTGGGACTCCTCTGTGATTTACAGTGGTTTGGGTCTATTTCATTTGGTTTAAATGTCACCACATCTGGGGCTAAGGATTACGAAACTGGAAACGCTTTTTGCTGGATACACAGCTTCCAGAAAAATAATTAGGACCAAATTTCATTGGTTTTGTACATTTGTCAAAAAGTTTAAATTTTAACAGATAAATATGCACAGATTTAGAAACATCAAAAATGTCTCTACCACGATGGCAAGCAGACTCTTAAAATTGTGCAGCGATGGCTCAAATACCAGCAACCTGCCTTGTCACAGCAAATTGCAAATGAATACCAGTGGGTAACACCAGTCTTTACGTGAAGGGAACCCATGTTGCACACATAGACTTTATATTTCACAATTATTGTTTTCTGTTGAAACGTTGATAAATCTTGACCTTTCCAACCGCACTTGAAGGCAGGTTTATTTCATGGAGAAAGAGAGAAGTTTGATCACCGGTTACACGATTGGCCGGCGGCGGTTGAAGTCGGGTTGCGTTTGTTAAAAAGTTGAATCTGTCTCAACAACCGCCGCAGCCTTAACACACTACCCCCATTTAAATTGATTCGGAAAACAGTTTTTTACAGGACCGTCTGACAACCGATGCAGTCAGTGCGACAGCGGGTTAAAAAAAGAAATCTGCTGTGTATTTGAAAATTACAACATAAAAAAATGCTGTATCTTCACTATAAATGCATTTTAGAATACACTGTTTAACACAGTTCACAAATCACTGTCCTTTTACATTAATTCAGGGGATGGAAAGCTTGGGAAAGGACACGAGGGACTGAAAAAGGGGATCCTGCAGTCGCACAGCTACAGAGGAAGTGGAGAGCCGGGGGATTTCATGGGGGCCAGCAGGGATTGTCAATGGGTCAAATGAAAACAAGAAGAAATGCTTACTTTAATCAGGTTTAGTCTGTCATACTGAAAGAAAATTAAAGAGAAAACAAAACGTTAACCAAATCAGTGAGCACCATGAGCACAGAAATAAATTGGAAATGGGAGAGGAGAAGCTGAGGTCCAATATGTTGTGGCTCATAAACAACTCTGAAGTACATAACTGCCAATACAATACGATAGTTTCAGAGGTCTGACGTTGCAACTGCTAAATTTCACTCTCAACCTAGCTTGCATGTTACATGAGAATCCTGATTGATTATTGTTGTGTCATCATCACTATTATCGTCATTATGGTATTTGCTGCGGAGAGGCCTGGAACCCTTTTTGCTGAATGCACTCTTTTATTTGGATTGCATTAGGGCTAGGGTGATCAAGCTCACGTTGCTGGGACGATCTCACGCCACGCCTGGGGTCACGTGACCAACGCTGCCACAGAGGCTCACATGAGGGTGTGTGTTTGCAATAGGGTTGGGGTAGGGGGTTGGACTGTGGCACAGAAATCAACAGTAATGCAATCAATTAGAATGAATGTGTGTGTATATGTGTGAAACAGTTTGTGCAAAAAGAGCATCATAAAGCTGTCATTCACACCAGCCTCCCATTTATTGTCTTCCTGTTTCTCCTTTCTGCCCGAGTCACTAATCTTTGGACACAAATGATACCCTATACACTGACTGCCAATCTATGCTGCAATACATTTATTGGCTGATAAAAATGAAAGAGGGATTAAGCCTGAAAAGTAGCAAATTGGATGGATGAAGCGACAATATCGGCGATGCACTAAAAAAATGACACTAGCCTGCGGTCCTTGTAGAGGAAGGAGAGGGGGATTTTTGGGATTGTGGTGCGAGAAAAATAGCAGGACGGATCCTCTCATGTTGCAACAGAGCTGGGCAGCTCAAATAATGATGTAGTTCTGGAGCTCTGGACTGGGATGCTGGCAGAATTTTTAAGAGTTTATCCCTCTGCAGTCGGGTTGTTACACAGCATGACAAATATAAAGGTCTCATTACCAAAATGTACCATAACGAAACATGTGTGTAAAGAGAGGGAGAGGGAGAGGGCCAAAACAAGAAAAAGGGACAAGAAAAGAATTTATATTATTATATTGTATTGGGTGCAAAAAGTATTCATTTTCATAATTGGAATCTGACAACATTTAAAAAAAAAGGCTGGATTTCTCCATTAGGTTTTCTTTTTCTTTTATTTCTGATCATTTAAATTGCACAAAGAGCATATTCTGATCCTGACTATATTTGCCGTATATACAGTACGTATACCAAGCTTAACAAAAATGTTTGAAAATGTAATTAGGAATTTGCTACATTGCATATCACCAGAAAGGAAAAGAAATGACAGGAGTGGAGAGTGAGGGAGTGAGGGTGAGTGGGGTTTGTCTGTTTCAAAAAAATGTCCATCTGCTATGATTGTGGGTGCCGATGGGGCTTTTAACGGTTGCAGTGGGCACAGGAACAAGCTGTGTTCAGGGTGAAGCATTGCAAACAGTGTTCGGACATTTCCACAGAGCCGCTCACAAGACAAGAGGTGGGGCAGAGGGAGGGTGGGCACAGAGATATTTAAAGAACAGAAAAAAGAGTAATGCTTACTTTGGAAAGTCGCTTGTGAGACTAGCATGCAACCAGGAGAAGAACAAAGAAAAATCAGATAGAAAATTTAAAGGAAAAAGAAATCAACTGCAAGAAGAAACAGCTGAAAGTACCAACAGAAGAGCTGGACAGTCATTATCAGATGACAAACATTATCATATGGCATGTGGCAGCAGCAGCAGAGAGAGAGAGAGAGGGGGGAAAGAGAGAGAGAGAGAGAGAGAGAGAGAGAGAGAGAGAGAGAGAGAGAGAGAGAGATAGCAGGCGTGCACACTGTTGTGGAGACAAAAATGATTAAATGGAAAGAGACAAAAACGACAAGTGATTTAAAACAGCAGAGACAGATGAGGACCGAATGAGAAGGTAAATGAAGACAGGAGCAGCATGGCTTATTTCTAATCTTTTGAAAGCTCAAACGAGTGCTAAGCATACAAAACATTAGAGCCATGTGCTCCTTCTGTGAAACAACCGGAAAGACTTGATCTGTCATCGAGTTCAGTTGTGAAGGGGAGATGCAGATGAGTGGGAGGACAGCAAATACAACACCTGAATTATTTCGTTTCGCACCTTTTTCTATCACCGTCAATTGTTTCTTAAATAAGAGCTTAGGATGTCAAACAGATGCAATCACTCTATTTCTGTTTTTGACTCGTCTATTAAGAGTTGCAGCAACCACTGTTTAGACAAAGGGCTTAAGCAGACATGACAAGCAACAAGCTATTCAGTAACCTGGAAACAGTCCGTCAACAACAATAAGCTCTCCCACCTGCTGTTAAAAGGATAGGTTCCCCCTTTCTATTTTTTAAACAATAGTTACATGTACATGTAACTCACAAAAGTCAGTAAAATAATCCAACTAACTAACAACTAAGCACAACAAGCTTAAATCGTAGTTTTAGGAAAGGAAAGAGAGAGTAAAATACTAGAGAGTATGTGGGATGTCAAAATGAACGAGTGGCATGGAGAGGAGGGGGCATTCTCTCCTGAGGGCTGAGAGTGATAGTTGCAGCTCACTAGTTACACATTAGGATGTACAAGTCAATAATCAATCATAGCGGGGTGCGTCACTACACGGGAAAAAAAGGAATCCAACTGGGGCGACTCTGACGTGCGTTTGCAGTCAGTTTATAAATGAATGCACACGTGACAGCAAGAGTTGCCATGTCATCTCGACTGCAGTATCATAAAGTCACTATGATCGCTAAAAAATCCCTATAACCAGTCAGCTTCTTACCTAATTTTAATGTCTATCTGTCACAAGAAAAATATAAAATGTCATTATCTTACTGTAAGTAAACATGAAGTTTGTAGAACTGTTTCACAAGAACTCATACACATGGTTTATTTTTGCCATAAAGTAGTTGTAACATATTCTTTACGAAACACAGGTACGACTTTGAGAGTCAAGTGTTAGCGTGATGTTGAAGTGTACTGCACATTTACACTGGTCACAGGAAGTGATAAAAAGCGTGCTGTTTTTATAAATCAAATTTGTCCACCTAGCCATCACATACAACAAGTACAATGAGTCGTAATGTGTGCTGTTTATGCTTTTGGTCCAGAGATAACTCAGTTTCAAAGAAGCAACTAAAGCCTTAACCTGACCTGGTCTAACCTTAATCCCTCTGTGTGAAATTGGCACCTTGTGTCCCGCAGTGAAGCCTTTCACAACAGCTGTTCTGTGAAAACATTGAGAGCAACTTTGTAAGTCACAAAGTTCTTTAGGTTTGTACACTTCCAGAATCTCTCTCCACTGCACTGACTCTTTTTAGTGGAAAAGACAGACTGTGATCATTATTGAAAGGACTAAAAACTTTGTGTGGTTTTAATGCAGGGAGCAAGATACTAAATATGTTTTAAACCCTGGTAAAAGTGTACCACAGTTTGAATTCTGAGGCTACCCTTCATTTATATCAGGTTAAAAAAGAGCATCTCTGGTCCCTCACCTTTGAGTTCTTTCCGCCGCTTCTTGCTGACTGTAGGGAGTATGTTCTCTGGACGACCTGCTCGGGCGTGGAGGGGGATTTGTCAGAGGAGTGGTCGGAACCCTTCTCCACCATGTTCTCACCCTCCTGGCTCTGTGGTGTGGGAGAGCGCGAGCGTTTACGCAGGACTGGTGAGCAGGCGGGGGTGCTCTTGTTTGAGTTACTGGCAGTGCTAAAAGACAAGAGAAAGAGAGAAAGAGGGATGAGAAAATCATATTCTTACAATAAATGATACAACATAGTCTTCAAAATGACACTAAGTGGATCACATAAATCATACTAATACTGTGTTAATGTAAACCCCATTCAAGGTAGTGTCATTAGTTTATAGATCAGTGTGGACAGCAGCGCGGCACACCTCCTCATGCTTACATCATTTGAGGCTTAACAGTCTTGAAGCACCATGTGCTAACCCGGCTAATGACAGCTAAGCTAATACGGGAAACCAACAACAACAACAACAACAACAGCAAGAGCAGCAGCAGCAGCAGCGTAAACAAATGTGGTAAAACAATGCTTGACCGGTGTTTTTTCTAACTAATGCCACACTTCAAAAGCAATAAGGACATTGCTTTTGTTTTGCGTTTGTTTTTGAGCATATCTGCAATTTGATTAAGATTAGATCAGATCTTCTTTCCCTGAAACACAAGAATGTTTTCCATGGCTGTAGAAAATCCACTCTAGAAGACATCACAAGAATTAAATGATCAAAGACGCAATGGCAGGAGGAGGTCATCATTCTGGCTCTTAAAGTGGACCTATAACACATGATTATATTCTCTCAAACTGACTATTGACTTGAGACAAGAAGTCCCTTTCCTTGTTTCCATTGAACGTTGATATCAGGTAGCCTCTATGATCCAGCATTAGACACTGAAAACACACACACAGACAGACACACACACATTGGCTCAGCAAGAAGCCTTCTCCTCACAATGACAGAAGCAAACTAAAGGACCTGTAAGTGATCTGGGCACAGTTACTTGACATGGCGTTATGCAAGCCATTACATCACTGCTGGCCAATGGCCGCTGTTAGTGGCCATGAATTACTGATCTACTGTTACATTCCAGACTTCGGTGCAGCTTAGAGCACTACATCATACAGGACAGTGTCCGTCTCCCTTTCAGGGTCTACTGCAACAGTAGCTGGTTCGTTTACAAAAACAGGGACAACAATGAGCCTCCACATTTGTTTAATGCATGGCGATAGACAATTCACACCTGTATTATGGTATGTCTGACATCAATTTATATGACTAGCAAATGGTCTGCTGTTTAGTGGATCATTGTGACTATACTGTACATTTGTGTACTCTGCACTGCCTTCTGATTAGTCCCTACCGACATGATTAGTAGTACATTTGTATTTGTGTCTTTGAAAGATGTAATTGTTCAACATTTGTAATTTGAAGTAAACTTCCATTGCTGCCACAGCTCAGTGGCAAGTGAATGCCAGATGACTCCTTAGTGAAGAGCTGCAGTTTGAAATTGTTATCCAGGTCCCTTTTCTGCCTTTATTATTGTTTTTATCATTTATCTGGTTTATTAGGTGGTGTATATCATCCATCAGGGTATAAAGTCGAAGTACAAATGCTCACTTTGATGGGAGAAAGAGTACATTGACATTTAGCATGCATGATATTCTCTGCGTGAGCCAGGAGACTGGGTTACACACACAAGCAGAACACATGCAAGATAGAGTAGATGGTGTATGTAAAATATCCCTCTCAACACATTTAATGTGCTTAATTTGGGGCAGACAAATTAGTCAGGGAAGGTCTTCCACATCAAATTGTTTAGCAAAGGCGATAAGCCACCCAGATTGTGTTGCATCTCGTTTTAAGATTCATTAATCAATAGTTCACGGCAGACATTTAGATTTTTCATAGAAGGAAAAACACAGGTGAAACATATTTTATTAATGACGGTTTAGTTCCTTTAATTGTCCCAGTAAGCCATGACAGTGAGCCAGCATGCACAATACCAGCACCCTGAAACTAGCTCTCATAATTGGGAATTTGACCATACTGATATGGGACAAAAAGATGTTTCCGGGTTTAAGGATCTGTCCTGATCCAGTCAAAAATCCCCTGTTCTGCTTTAGTGGCTTTCACAGTAAATATACACCCATTATGTGAATAAATTCAGTAGTGGTTGGAATGTAGCATGATGTAACAGAGGGGAATTGTGGCCACATCCTTTACACGTCAGGTACTGGCAGGTGGAAGCCCTGCGGTTCTGTATTTTTTAATATCACTGAACCATTTCTTACACTTGGCCAAAGTTTTCCCCAGTCAGAGCAACACGTTGACAGAATGTGTTATTTCCTCCCAGATAATTTTATCATCAGATGCTGTGGGCGTCTTATTAACATGCCGCATATTTGCTTGTGGCCGTTCTGAATGTCTTGTTCAAGGTTCTAAGTTTACTCTTGGGAGAAGTTTTTTTGGGTTGTTCTCGCCCATCTCAAATGATTTAAGTACTATGAAGTACACACTTGAGGGACATTTTGTGTACTCTACTTAAAAGTACATTTTTCGCATATATATCTGGCTCACAGTTATAGGAGACGACAAGTGTCTTTTAATCCAGCATAGAGATGCAAAGACGTTTCTTAATATCCAGAATTAAAGGAACAGTTAATTCAGATTGTATTAGCATGTAGTATTTAAAACAACACTTTGTCACCACTGCAGAGACCCAGGGATCATGTGGCTTTGCCTACTCCTGGTCTTTTTCCCTGGTGGGAAATAGTGAGGTATTGTGACTTTGTCCCATCTTAAGGAACTTCTGTTGGTTGATAGAGGGAGTCATCATCAGTACGGACTGCAGTGAGAATTACAAGAAAAAGGGGACAAACTGAAAAGATAAAGGCCACACTAAAGCTAATACCACTACTTAAAGCTACATTTTGGTTACTTAGGATACATCATAGTAGCACATATTCCAAGAAAGTGTATCATAATATTCTTTTAGGGTACCAATCCAGCTACAGGTAAAGTAAGGAAGGGATTTTGTTGGTCATGAATAAAACCAGGTACATCATTGACTAATCCTCCAAGTCGGGTCAAAATGCTACTTAAAACTAGCTGCTTCTGTGTGTGTCAGAGTTGGGCGGTATCCCAATTATGATACAGTTAAACCTCCTACCTATTTTATCGTTGTGTACGGTATTACCGTGACTTATTAAAAATGATGACATAAGGCTCAGACAGCGCCACCAAACTGTTGGCTTGTGCCTACACCGTTCAGAAACTGAATACCAAACACTAATACTGCAACACCTCTCCCTTCTCATTAGGTTGGAACCCCAAGCGCTGCCAAACTGCAGAGGTCGTGTTCTTCTTCAAGACCAGGTCACTAGGTGCGCGACTGGTTGCGATCTTTCCCCTTCTCTCTCGCTCTTTCTCCTCCACTCTGTCACATGATGACAACCACACATAAACATTTTTAGGCATTAAATAAATTATATTTTATACCTGTCTCCTATATAGGTGCATTGCATTTTTTTCACTGACGGTATTGAAACTGATACCGTTGCTAATTTTGAGACCCCACAGTATACAGTATAAAGTATCACAGCCCAACCCTAGCCTGTGTACTTGTTGTGTACCCCCAACTTGACGTGGAGAGGTGAATACACATGATGTGGCAATTATGCCTTAAATCTGATAATCAGTAACTTTTCACATGTTGGTAATTGGAATCTACCAGTTTACCAGGAAAGGTACAAGCTTTCAGAGAGAGCAACATTTCTTAGTAGCAGATTATAGTGTGTGTATAGGTGTGCCAATTCAACAGATGGAAGTTTCAATACTATGTCTCTTAAAACTATTATAGTTACCAGCTTTAAAAAATGAGCAGCAACTGATCTATCTAGAAAATAGCAACAGTTCCTACTGCATTTGCATTTGAACCTGACTGCTGGAGCTTAACCTCCCATCTATTCCAAGAGCATTTGAAAGGCCACCCAACAATGATCCAGCAATAATGCCATCATAGATAGAAACAATTGGCAGCTGACACAAACATACTGCACACACACTGTTCCCAAACCTTAAGTAACTGCATCTACCACATGTTCTCTTGCAAACAATGTACAAGCCCCACACAAACATATTACTCAGTTTCAAATAGGCAAGGGTAGCATATTCATACAGTGTGCCAGTGGTGCTTGTTTTAATGTCATATCCTCGCTTGGGTAATAATGTCTTAGACAGCTCACATACAATCACACTCCCTCGCATACTGTAGGTCACGGAGGATCGGTGCAAGACCGGGTGAGGGTTGAGGTTTTGAGGATCCAAACCCTAATAGGTCATTAATCTCAGTACACAACCATTATGGTTGCATGTATGTTCAACCAACCAGTAGTTTGGCCTCTTAGGCAAAAGAGGTTGTATATTGAAGACATTAAAAATAATGGCTAAATTGAAGTAAGCACAGTTGTTTTATAACTTATTTTGTGACTTTTATAATAAAAAGCTTTCATTGGGTAATAAATATATCACCATGCATTTTCAGATACATGGTAGGAAACAATGGGAACACAGATCCATCATCAGTGTATGAATGACTAAGCCTGATATCAGCCAATCACACATCAGTTCGCACTTTGAACCAGCATGGTGGTGTGGATAGAGTGAACTTGCAGCTGACGGTAGTGTGCAGAGTAGCGGACAACGGCATCTATCACAGATGCTTTGTTAGTAACGGCTTCATGAATGAGAACACAGAGTTTGACATAAAGCAAGAGTACCTTCCGGCGCATCATCTCTGGACTGTGATGCTGCATAAATAGATGCTTTAGAATGATAGAGCTGCTCACAGCTCTATTACTGCAAATATATGACATACTATTCATTTTTGATGCCACAACCGGAAACTATAAAAAACAACAACACACTGCTCTCTTAGAGGCTTATTGGAAACAAATATAGAGATGAAACAAAGCTCTAGTGCTTCACTTATGAAAACCACTGTCTTCAGCACCACTCGCATCAGCCATTGAGTTGCATTGATTAAGCGATCCAAACATCGGGTCCACATTTACCTTTAATGATTTACTGGAGAGAGGGAGAGAGAGAGAGAGAGAGAGAGAGAGAGAGAGAGAGAACTGACAAACAATTTAACAATTAGAAATACATATTTCTTAGAGCACTGCCCACACAAAGCTCAAACAAAGCTCAGCTTAGAATGAATATCGCTATAGCAACAGTGAACAGACAGTGGTTTAAATATTGTGTGTGTGACTAAATTTACTTTCCCAGCTCTGCTGTTAGAGATGCTGTCTGAGCGGGAAATACAGCAGGGAGGCCAAGTGACAGACGATGCATCACAGCCCATCAGGACGTTTTTTGCACATTTAATGGTTGATTTATGAACTTCTTGAAACTAATCCATCATTCAATTTAATAAATCTTAACACTTTATAATACCTTTTTTTAGTTGTCTGCGATGTTTCAATATTTTGTCACCTAGTGTTTGGTTTTAGTAAATGAAAAACATTGTGGTTAATAAAGAGGTTACAGACAGTAAATCACAGCATATTCTGAGCTAATACTGCATCCAACATTGTTAACATCTTACTAGATTATTTAAGGACTAAAATCTAACAGGTTCTACAGCCCAGCATGTTCATTTGCATACCGTGCAGGAGGGATCGGTCCCCGAGACTCAAGCACAGAACTCATCTGCATTACAGAGCTCAGAAAAGACAGACGACTGACTTCAAGGTGTGGATCAGACAGGACACCTGCATGTCACCCAAAATAGGTAATGTTCTTACATACAGAGTGAAACAAAAAATAACAGAGAAACAAGCATGCTGCTTGCACTACTTTGTTACAGTCTTTTCTTTAAATAAGCTCTAAAGCTCTAAATCCAGCCGGCTCAAGCTGTCCAATCGTTCAGCTTCACAATGGAACAGAGTTCCGGGCCTTTCTGCGGGCCCTGCTTGTTTTCACAGTTTTGCTGACCCTGGAAAATACCCATCTGGCACTGGCCCTTCAGCTCTGCTTGGTTTGAAAAGGCCACGAGGAACACCACGCTCAGCAGCAACCACTGTGCATGCACACGTTAGTATGCACATACAGTACACAGAAGCCTGTGAGGGGAGTATGGACGCCCACATACTGCAGAAATACAGACACATCTTCACAGCAACATCACTAACCTAATCTACCAAATACTACAAACTCAATCACCTCCACATTTAAAAACACTCAAGTGCTTGTATATTGTTTACTATAATCAAACCCATCCGAACCCACCCATCCACTCTCTCTGGTGCACGCACACACACAAACACACACACACACAGAGCCCGCCATACCCATGCTGAAACACACAGTCCTTCAACACCTCGCCGTAGCAGCCCTCAAGGCATTGGCAGCCCTCGTTGGCTACCGTCACACACTCAAACACCACCATGTCCTCGTAAGCAGCCCCCAGTAATGAGCTGTTCATCCAGCGGATCATCCCGAGGACTGCACACTGCACTTTCTTTTCTCTCTCAGTGGTAAAGACGAAAGGTAGCTGAACAGATAAAAAGAGAGAGAAAAGATGGAAGAGGCAGGCAGGGAGATTTGCTATAGCAGGCTTAGGGCCACTAATCTTCCCCGGCCAGCTCTGATCTCCTAATAACCAGCTTACATCGCCCTTAACACCACCTGCCAAAGAAGAGGCATTGGTGGTCTGAGGTGCAGCTATGCCCCCCCCCCCCCCAAGCCAAGCAGGGAAACTAATCATTACGCAGGCTCTATGTAATTCTGTCTGAATGCAGCCAGATAGGCAGGCTGTTATTCCCAGCACTAACCTGGTCGTAGCCATGTAGAGAGCCCCTCTGCAGCGATCAGCTGGCTTCATTCACATAGCGGCAGCCATGGATAAGGCATAGAGAGGAGGAGGGGGGGGCGGAAGGAGAGAAGAGAGCGGGGTGAGGGATAAAGGGGAAGAGGGTGGACGAGTTCTGGAGCATGCCGGGCAGATGGGAGGAAAAGGAGGAGGAAGAGGACACAGTCGAGGGAGATAAAACCTACGTATTTTCCTGGCTGACTGAGAGAACAGCGGTTTCTCTCTGGAGAGCAGAATCTGTCTTTTTTCTTTCTCTTCCTATTGTTCACTCTCTTCCTTTGTCTAAGTAAGACTGATAAGCTTTTGCTCTTTTTAGCAACCTGCAATTTTCCATTCCCTCTTTTTCCCCCTGTTGGATCATCAACCTGATTATTGTATTTGCTATTATCCAAGCAAGGCTATTCTCTTGCGATTTCTGCTCCTCGAAAACAGAATTTTACGGCTGCGGAATGACAATAGATGGGAAAAGATTGAGGGATAATGTGCAAGTAGAGAGAGAGAGAGAGACAGAGACAGAGAGGGGAGGGGGTTAGAGACAGAGCAAATGAGAAAAGAGATGGCTTTCAGTTTGCATTCCACCTCTACTTGGTGCGGGTGCAGTGAGCCTGCTGCTTCCTCAATTATTCATGTGTTTCATGAATGGAGGGGCTGACATCACCAGCATTCAGGTCACTTTACATTCGAAGCTCCGTCTAAATCACGTAGTAAGCCAGACCAGGGTTTGAGCTAAACACATTTGATTGTTGGACTTAGACACACACATTAATCAACTTGGTTTCCTTTGAAAACTAGAAATGAACTAACAGTCCATACTTAGCAAAAGTAACTAAGGACACTCTTCTAAGGTTCTCATAAATAACATAAATAAACGCAAGTCTGACTTAATTAATATCCTATAACATAGTGCTCTTCGGATCCTGTTATATAGACCTTAGTGGTCCCCTAATACCATATCTGGTAAAATTCGGCCTTGGTGCAGAATTACAGCGACTAGAGCCAGTCCCATCATCATGTCTTTCTTTTTCTCATGGGTGGGCCAAATTCTCTGGGTGGACAAAGCAGAGAAAGGGGAGGTAACCTTGCTCCTTATGACCTCATAAGCAGCAAGATTCCACATCGGCCCATTTGAGCATTCATTTTCTCAGGGGCAAAGCAGGATACCCAGGGCTGGGTTTGCACCTATCGCCATTTCTAGCCACTGGGGGACAATAGGCAGGCTGGGGGAACACATATTAATGTTGAAATTTTTTTCATGCCATAGGACCTTAAAAATATACGTATACTAGGCATGGATCAAAATAACATTTAGAATGTGGCAGTACATTGACTCCAGGGTGTCAAGAAGGTTTTCTCTAAATTCCAATATTGCAAAACTGCATGTTGTATCCGGCTAATAAACATATAATTCCAACAAAAGCCACATTAAAAAAACAATAAAAACTAAAATATTCGGTTATTAAATTATCCCCTGATGTTACTGCTTTTCTATTGTGTGGTATGGTCGAATAAATAATGATAAATGAAAGAAAATATGAAATATCAATTTTGCATCATTACCATCTATTTTAAACTGTGTGTTCTCCAGACACTCAGGCAATGAAACTGCATTTTAACGCATTGCCAAGTGGAATTTTGGTTGTGGCCTAGTCATTCCTGTTGTTAGTTCTTACGGTACTTTGGTGGATTTTACAGATATATACTGTATTTTGCATTTGAAACAACTGCAGGATTAACTTGCTCCTAAATACACATGTTAATCAACTCTCAATGCAAATCAAACCAGCTATTAAGCTAACTGAAATAACAGCATGCCAATCTCTAGGTATGGTGAAGGGTATGTGATGATATGGGGTTATTTTAATTCCAAAGGCGAAGGGAACTTTCAGGTCAGGATGCATAGTATCTTGGATCCATGAAATAACTGGCCTTTAAAAATAAAAAAATGTGCCTCGAGTCCAGGACCATCACTGCTGGGTTAAAAATGTTATGGTGGATTAACACTTGCAGCAGCGTTTATTATTTACAAATTACAGCTACAGCACTAAGTATAAATCAAACTATCACACACAATGCTCTACTTAAAGGTGCAGTACGTCTTTCTGTGCAAAGATTGTTGATATTTGAACTAAACTGCCAAACAAATGCAGAAGTTCCACCCTATGGACAGATAACTACTGGCTGGCACATTTAAATGCTGCCTTGCCCCCTCCTGCCCCTACCATCAACTGTTGCTAATTGTTGCTACTTGGCTGTATCAATGTGTGTGTGTAGCTCTTGCGCTACTTTGTTTGATTTTCATTTGTATTTGTATGTATTTTAACGCACACAGAAACCAGAGTGCTAGGTGACTGTGGGGAGATGTTTACTGATTTTGACAAAAAGTGTATTGGATTAACATTACTTACAATACCTTTAAAAACTAAGAAGGTAATTTGAAGGTGATTCGTTTCACACATAAATAAAGATGACCACAGTCAGTAATCACCTCTCTGTATCTCTATAAAGACGCAAATGGAGCCCTGGGCTGAGCTGCTGGAAAGACTTGACCCTGGGGCTGCAGCAATGCTGGCTGCCTCTGTGGGAGCGCTGAACGGAGTCGTGCTGTGGAACAAAGAGAGCTGGTCCAGTGAGCCGGACCACTGTGTGCCCTGATAAGCCTGCCCAGCCTCACACCAACAACTGACCTACTTAGGGGGGCCTCTGTTCCCTTTGTTGTTGCACCCAAGGGACACGCATGCATATGGTCAAATTGACCACACACTCAGAGATATAGTATGTGATGAACATCCATGGGCACTTCTCACTGTTGATTCATTCATCGTATTTACTGATGACTCACAGACTAGACATGCTTGAGTAGCTTTTTTTTTTCATTCATTCTGGTGAAGCCAAACAGCCCCCTCCTTCCCAAATGTTTAAGACTCCAACAAATTTCTTTATCTTTTTGAGAAGAAGGCGTGCTGTTTACCGAGTTGTTGTGGCAATCAATGTGGCGACGCATGGGTGGGTCGGAAATGTCTGTCAGCCTGACGGTTGCTCGGTCGTGCAGTTACCATGGCAACTCATCAAGCCATTCATGTGCACCACAACTTGAAGTGTTCCCAACTGGGAGAAAGAGAAAGCTGTAGGAAGGTGTGTTTTGTGTGTGTAAGGGGGTGATGCTGCTGCATAAAGCATTAACACACACGTTTAGTTCTCTACAAAGCCATGGAGTTTAAGTTTACTTTGTTGTGAACGTGTTTAGAGTAAAAGGAGCGACCAGTGGGTCCCTGAAAGCTGATTTCTCTGTTTTCTGGTGCTGTTTTCTAGCATATGAACCAATGCTGCTAAGTTGAAACAAGTGGTACCCTAGTTTAAGTTCAGGGCACCTACAGGTTGATGCCCATCATGACCAATTTGGTAACCCTTCATTCTAACCTGTGTTAAACCAAGCAATAGGTCAATTCTCTGGCTGCAGAGATGAGCCAGGTTCAGAAGCTGCATAATAACACACGGCTTGGGCCTGTTTGTCTCTGTCTCCCAGGGTCCCCATAATTAGATAACATCCCCCCCCACACACACACACACACACACACACACACACACACACACACACACTGCAGAATGGGGCAAGGCTGACATTGGTGTCAGTTTGATGTGTTTGGGTTCCTCGATTGAGGTATATTAAATGTTTCTACGCAAGTCATTAAAGTCTCCTGAAACTGCTTCAAGAAATATCCAAAATTCAACAACATACTGTATGTCATTACCTTTCCTAAAACTATTTAAATCCAATCTCACAAGCACAACTTTAGCATCGAGTCCCAGGCTTAATTAAACAGCCTAATTAACCTTAATGTGTGGCCTGTAACAATTCTTGGGTTCTCATTGAAGCTACAACCTGCTGTACCGCTGGGTCCAACAACCTGTTTTAAAAGCAGCTATAATTAAACACATTTGATTTAAATTCAAGAGCACTACTCTGCCCAGTGAGGTAATTCAAGGACTTGGAGGAAATGTCAGAGAGGGGCAGGAGGGGACAGGAAACTGGCAACTGGATTAAGCCCCTGTGGGACAAGCCGCTGCCATCTGCATGGTATATACACAGGCACAAGCTGACTGGGTGACGAAGAGCAGTGGGAGGAGAGAGGGTAAGGGGTGGAGAGAAAAAGAGCATGTGATCTTAGTGCGAGGGTAGAGAAACAAGGTGAAATACAGAGATTCATGCCTGAATATAATATTTTTTTAATAACTTTTTTAACTTAGCTAACTAATCAAACTACCTTTTTTATGTGTGATGGTGAAAGAAAAGACTGAATTTCCACACACTGTCAGCTTTTGTTTAGTTGAGACGCAACCTTTTCTATACTTTATTATAAAGTGAATTGCAAGCAGTTTAGCATTTTAACAATACCCTGTAGTTCCTAAAAATCTAAATTGGAATTTAAACTGATGTTGTAGACTTTACTTAAAATGCATAAATAAATAATTAATCCATCTTCTCTGGACACAAGTTCAGACATTCCCCAAAGATTTGAGAAGATTTCTGTCATTGCTGATATTATTCTGTGCCAGAATATATATACACTCACCGGCCACTTTATTAGGTACACCTGTCCAACTGCTCGTTAACACTTAATTTCTAAGCAGCCA
>NC_048409.1:19636780-19708102 GCF_013103735.1 Etheostoma cragini
AGTTCTGAAGGCAAAAGGGGGTCCAACCCGTTACTAGCATGGGGTACCTAATAAAGTGGCCGGTGAGTGTATATATGCCATAAATTAAAAGGGAACTCTCAAAGGGACAAAAATGCATCACTTCCCCATCAAATCCTCATGGACCTTGCCACTTTATGTGTTGAGGTATAACTATTTCTGTTTTGATAAAGAGTTTATCTTACATTACATTATATGTCATTTATCTGACGCTTTTATCCAAATCGACTTCCATTTAAGTGCTGTCAACCTTGAAGGTGGAAACTCCAGACAACAAGTAGTAAGTACAAGTACGTTAGTTTTAAATAAGCAAAACTACAAAGAGTCATATGAAAGTGCAGCTTCAAGAATATATATATATATATATATATATATATACGTGCAGTATATACATTTTGTATCCAAGGTACAGTTGGTAGAGATGTGTTTTTAGCCTTCGTCGGAGGAGGCTGTCCTGATTTCAACAGGAAGCTCATTCCACCATTTAGGACCCAGGACAGCAAACAGTATTAGTTGTCCCTCGCTGTGAGGGGGCAGCAAGCAGGTTGGCTGACGTAGAGCGGAGTGGGGTATAGGGGTTGACCATATATTCTGGATGCAAGCTGGGGCTGATCCGTCTGTGGTCCTGTATGCAAATACTAGTGTCTCGAAGCGGATCCGGGAATCAAATCGTAACCAGTGAAAAGAGTGGAGGAGAGTGGAGTGTGAGAGACCTTGGGGGGGTTGAAGACAAGTTAAGCTGCTGAGTTCTGAAAGAGCTGCAGGTGCCGGATGGCACATGAAGGCAGGCAAGCAAGGTTGGAGGTGCAGTAGTATTAACGTGAGATGACTAGAGCCTGAACCAGAACTTGAGCCGCCTGCGGCGTTAGAAGGGGACATATCCTTGTATCGTTGTAACATGTATCTACACCATCGGATAGTTGCAGCAACGTTGGCAGTGATGGATAGTTGATCGTCAAATGTCACACAAGTGTAGTCAGGTTTTGGGCTTGAGAGCCCTGCCTTGGAAGGAAAAGGACCTCAGTCTCGTCAAGGTTGAGTTTCAGATGGTGTGTGGACATCCAAGAAGAAGTCTTCAAGTTTCTGATACCAGTATGGGCTACATTTGTGCACCTACTAACCTGGTGTTTCTCTAATAAACACAGTGCACTGTGTAGGATTTCAACCTTTTATATGACTTTGTTTTCTTGTCACTTTTCCAACACTTTGTCGTCTATATAAAGTTATCTTTGAATTATGCTGGCCATTTTTTACTATTTTCTAACATGAAACAGACAACAACAAAAAAAAATTTGCTGATTACTAAAGATTCTTGAAAACAATCTGCAGATCTGTCGATAACGAAAAAAATTGTTTGATTCAACTCTACTTAAAAAATTGTAGATTCTGCCTATATTTCTCACTAGCAGTTAATTGTCATTAAGGGTATTCTTTTATAAATACAGTCAAATTATGACAAATGAGGAAAAAAATTCAGCATAAACATGGAAACTTGGAAACACCCCAAAAGTTCATGGTGTTTTTTGACCGTTGTGTTAATCACGTTTAACTGTTTGTAGTGTTAGCAGGTTTTTTGAAACATGCAGAGCCTACAGGTAGACAAGGTTATGTACGGATTCCTCAAGTGTTGAGGGCAGGGAGCAAATAAACACAAATAACTAATAATTATATGAAAACAATTAGCAGTAAGTGATTCCTCTATGAACACAGAAACACATAAGCATTTACAAGACATCAAGAAAGGGGAGCTAGTTATGTTTGTGCTTCTAAAAAGAAAAAGAAGGACCATGTAATTTTTGGATAGGCTTCATTTGAGAAACACACAAATGGAAGGCGATCGATTAGGTAGTTTCACATGTCCGTTTGTCCCTGAACAGGCTGAGGGAAGCGGGAACATAACCTCCCACATGGCAGCATGATTGATGTTTTAAAAGTCTGCCTGCCAAAGTATTTTTCTTTATAAATACAAAACATTTTATAAATACTGTCAGATTAATGACAGTATAATACAACCAGCCTTCCTTGTTTATGTTCACACTTAATGACATGTTAGCCACAATGTCTGTATCATTTAAATGCTATGCAAGCATCTCTTTTTTCTTCCATGACTTTATCAACCATCAGAAATCATTGCATCCTCAATTAACTCCCCTCACAGCCTGAAAATAGAAAAAAAAAGTTGGTTGTATTGGAAGCAGGCAGAAGAGTGTGGTGGGGAACAATGTAAAGCATAATCAGTGATGACAAATGGCCTACGGGAAGGATGCAGTAATAAAAAAAAGCAAAAAGGGGACGAGGGAGGGAGAGAGAGAGAGAGAGAGAGAGAGAGAGAGAGAGAGAGAGAGAGAGAGAGAGAGAGAGAGAGAGAGAGAGAGAGAGAGAGAGAGAGAGAGAGAGAGAGATACAAAGTTGTGGCCAGAAGGGAAAGAATTCTGCAGTTTCTCTTCACTGCAGAGCCCCTGCTGTTGACTTGGAAGTCCATTGTGGCCCAGTCAGATGCTGCAGTGCTTTATCTGTAAGGCTGCAGTTGGTTACAAACCTCCCATCCCAGTCCATTCCTAACAAGCCCTAATCTGTGGACATGTCGTGATTTCGTTTTCAAAGCAAGTAGAAATAGTTCTGCTGAAGGGAAGAGGCTTAAAATATCACTTCTGATGACCAGGTGATTAAACCAGCAGTTAAGAGCTGCAAAGATTAATCGATTAGTTGCCAACTATTAATCTGCAAGTTGTTGGACAAAATAAGCCATTTGAAGACATCTTCATGAGCTTTGGAAAACACTGATAACACTGTTTGCCGTTTCTGACATTTGAAAGACCATACAACTAATGGTTTAATCAGGAAAATAATCAACAGATTAATCAACAGTGAACCACATTGCGACCGCTTCCGGCTTTAATTCATATTAAACAGCAGCAAACGCTTTCTGCGTGGAGTTTTGAAAAGTGTAACAACATTTGCGACAGCTTTATCGGCATTGCCGTGATTCACTGGGACTTGAACGAGCTGCACAGGCGACGTAGTCCCGCTCCATCTGAACCACAGCTCTGCACATCTGTGTCAGAGCTGAGCCCCTGTCTCTGTCAAACATGCAGAGAGGACAGAGAAACTCACACACTCTCAGGTACCAAAATTTGGCACAGATTAATTTAACTTAAATGGGTACTTGGTAGTACCGATGGAATTTGGTTGGTACCCTAAAAAGTACAGAGTTTGGCATGCATCCTTACATGTGTGTATGTGAGGATCTGAAGCAGCCGTGCATTCGTCAGTGGACTTAGCAAATTTCCAAAAGTCTTTGCTGTTCTGTTTGTCTGAATGACAACATGCACAAGCTAAGAGCTGCACTCTCAAAGGGATGTAAAAGCAGAAATCACAGATGTAAGACTTCTCTACAGTTTTCTTTCTTTACTCGTTTACGCCACTGCTCTGTGACCATGACATGAAAACTGCAGCCTCCCACTCTGATGGTAATGATCAATAAAATAAAGTAGCTGAAGAATTGAGCAGACAAGTTTGGGTTAAAGATACACACAGGCATTAGGTATGCAAATCTGCACTCACAATCTGTCTATATCTGTCCTGCAGCAACTACAGGCTTGTCTGCGATGCCACGTGCATAGAGTGCCTTGCTGTTGCTACAGCTGTTGGCTGTGTGTGCACATCTGTGTCTGTGTGCATGTGTCTGTACGTGTGTGGGCAGATTAAAGTCACACCAAATGTCGTATCAAGAGAAAACATCCCCACACTGGGTCCACTGCCAAATCCTGAGCAATCTCACACTTGCACGCGTGCATGACAGTATATACACACACACAGACACACACGGCCTCTTCTTATTTCTCTGCCTTGTCTTCTGACATGTAATGCTGCAAACATACCTCCCCTCAACCCAGCTCTCAATCACAGCATGCATTGTTACAAACATACACCCAACAGTGCAGCCTGGTTCCAGTCTGAAAACTCTTTGACACCCGGTTCCCCTGACGTCAATTTACAGAAAATCACATTGGATCCTTTTTATTACTAAGACCAATATTTATTTTATAATCATATTGTTTTCATTGGATCATAATCACAACTAATCTTTGGTTTCTTTTTAAGCAATTTTGGTTCATCTTCAGATAATTTTGGAATCATATGCCTCAAAAACACTACAATTATGAAATAAAAACTTGCAATAAAACTTCACAAATCCTTACACTGACCACTTCCGTCAGCGTACCATGGCATTAGACAGGATTCCTTTGTGGTTTCTTGTAAGAAGGTTAAGCATTTTTGCATGCATAACTTAATGCTCAGGACATAATCATTATCATCTGAAGCCATCTCATTTGTCAGCAAGTAAGAGCAAATACCTTTCCACTAACAAAAACGCATGAGAGACAAAAAGAATCATTGTCCAGTCAAGTAACCTGGAGAATGCTAAACCAGTTAGCACAGATAAATCACTGCATCCAGTGTAGATAAATAAGATGCTACATCTAGTGACAGCTACTGGTTTATAACACAGGACAACAAATGCACTGATTGAGTTATTGACTGATGGAATGACCTCTAGGTCATACCATTTGTCCGACATAGCAGATTGTCCCTGGGACAACAGAATGCAGCTCTAACAGACTCTGATAACAAATTAAGACTTCAGCTGGATCCTCTCATCATTGGCTCTACAAGGGGAATTTATACCTTACCATTTTCACTTGTTCCTTGATCAATTTTTTTCCCCTTTCAAGGTGGATTGAAATAAAGCTGAATTGAAGCTTTTGGACTAGTTTCCTTTTAAAAACTCCCATTTACAAACACAATCTTGATTAAAAGGTAAACATATTGTTTTCAAAGTTCCAGCTGATGCAGCCTGATGTGGACCACCTGGGCCCGGTCCTCCACAGAAAATAAAAAGCTCAGCTTCCTGGACTTGTCTCTCTCCACTCTGCCGACACAAGAAGCCCTGTTGCTGTTTTGTGTTGTTCATTTTTGCACACACGACCAGCCTTGTGTGGTCAGAACACCTTATAGATTTAAAAGTTATCATCCCATGAATCATATATAAGTCTGTAAATTGTGTGGTTGAAATTGCAGACTAGTAAATGCATTGTTTGTGGTTCACTTCCTGTGTTTGGGTCGGATGGCGGTCTTACATAAAATGAACCAAACTACTATTTACATTTTCCAGTTAATACTAAGGATTCAATGTGCCACATGTACAGTATGTGCAACACTTAAAGAGGATTTATAAAATAATGCCCACAACAATTATTTTAATAGCTCAGTATTCTATGCACTAAAAATGCATGTATAAAGGCTTTAGGCTGCCCTACCCTGTTTCATATGCAACTTAATTTTATACAATATTCAGTATGTATTATAGGGTCCCTACTCCGTCTCTTTTCCAGTGTGGTTTAAAAAACTTGAAGGCCCCTGTCTTAAAGTATTGACATTTTGTGTTTTTACCCAGTTTTTGACCTGAACTATAGCCAGGTTTACAAAAAACATTGGACTATTGGACACAGTACAAATAAAGTTTAGCGTAAGTTTCATCAGGAAGACTATCTTACGTTACGCCCCACCCGTCTCCTGTTTCCAGGAGATCAGCTGAGTGGGAGGCGTTTCCTCTTTAGTTATACCAACCAGATTTAGCCACAATCTCTATCAGCCAATCACATCTTTGCTGTCAATATTTAAATCTGTTGTCCTCTCTGTTGCCTTCAGCTGTCATTTCAGTGCAAACGGTTGCAAACCTCCTCTTCCCCTTTTGCATTCAGCTTCTAATCACCAGCACTCCAGCATTTCCAGGTGTGAGCTCTCCAGAAACCTGAATCCTATTCTTATCCATCCAGATCTCAGCATCCACTTCATTCAACACCACCATTGTGTAGACTCCATCAAGAGGGTATCCTACTCCACTCACGGCTTCTCCACGCCATTTAAAATATGATGACATCACAATAGGGTATAATTGGCAAAGACTTTACTAATTGACACACGCACGCAGACACACACACACACACACACACACACACACACACACACACACACACACACACACTAATTTTATGAAGCCCTGAGAAGAAAATGTTCAAAGCTTAACAATAAAGGATCAAGTGATAGATAGTGATAGGCATAAAAAAAAGAATTAAAGAGCAAGGGGAGAGAGCGATGTTAATGAGAGAAGGAGACAGACAAATATAGAGAGAATGAAAGAGAGAGAGAGACAGAGACGTTAGAGACAAGAAGAGATCCTGTAAGGAAAAGAAGGGGTCCAAATGAAAGTGAGAAGGAAGGAAGCGGGACGCACGTTGACAAAACTGCTCCCCCTCTGTTTTTTTTTCCTCCTGCAGTGCTATGTAATTCGTCTCTAAAAATATCAGGCAAAAGAAGGAGGAGGAGGAGCATAAACAAACACAAGGGGAGGAAAGGATAAAAGGAGGTACGATGGAAAAGTGCACACACTGTGGCGGAAAAGGTTAAAAAGAAAGTGAGAGCAGAGCCACCTGGATGTGAATCTGTTTGTCCATGTGATTTAACAAGGGAAGAGGAACACAAGCAAGGAAGACAGCGAGAGTGAGTAAGTGGGGAGAGACAGAGGGAGCATGTGTCTGCTCTTTTCCAGGCAGCCACGTGAGTGTTTCTCCTCAGCTGCTCCGCTCACACTGATCCCACCAGAGGGGAGCAAAGCAGGGTCGCCACAGTCAGTGAAAAAAAAAAATACCCTAGCCCACACTAGCTGCACTGGCTATAAACAATCTGATCAGAGCTTAGTGCTGTCCTGATACAGCCCTTCTTATATACTGGTGCATTTCCTGGATATTTACATAACCATATAGAAATGCATGGGTAAAGATGGACGGATAAACATGATTTAATTTATTTGTGCTCTCTTGGAAAAGCACGTATATTTGACAGTGCTCCAGCCTCGTCAAGAGAGAATGTTGTCTTAGTGCGACATATGTCAATCCAGTCACATACTACCAGTAAATAGTAACAGACATCTAGCACCTGGCAGGGTTGTGCTTTGCATAGGCGACAGTTTTAAAGCTGTACAGAAAGACAGGTTACATTTTGAATATATAATCACAATCAAAGACAAAAATCTCTTCCCTCTGTTCACCTTACCAGGCGAGCTTGAAGCCTTTCATTAGTACAGCGAGGAGTGTTTGACGTCCACAGCGCGTTGTGGGCACTGGGCTGCCCGTTCACACAGCCGCATGCTGACTGACAGCCTGCCAAAGCCTCACCTCCCATACACAGAGCAGGAGAGATGCACAGAGGGAAGAAGGGAGGAATGGATGCAGAGACAGATGGAGGGCTGGGGGACCAAAGTCTGGAAGGATGATGCTCAGCTTTGCCCCTTATTGCTACATTCCTTCGCTTGTATCGAGGTGCCGCAGTGCTGAGCGCTTGTGCCAGAAATTCACACCTCCCTGAGGTTCTTCAGTTTTCCCAAAAGAGCAGGCATAATCACAACGCAAACTGCAGCATGCAGCAGAAGCAGAAAAGCTAGCATTGGCAAGGAAATGCCAACATGGCCAGTCACTGTTCCTTTCTAACTGTACATTTTCTACCAAGCTCTTCTACGGTCTCCTCACAGCGTTTGTTTGCTCGCTCAAACTCTCTCTGTCTCTCCCCCGGTCTCCGCTGCGGATGAAAGCTGCACTTGCTGTGCTTACAGAGAGCAGGCGCAGGAGCGCTACCCTCCCCCTCTCCCTCCCTCCTGTTCTCTCTGTACTCTTCCCTAGATGGCTCTCTTTCTCCATGATAAGCCTAGCTGACCCAGTGTGGAGGGCTAGAGCAGGATAGTAGCCTCTTGCCATAACATCCCCTGTGCAATGACCCCCCACCCTCTATGCTACGTATGAGAATGGTATTGTGTGTGTGTGTGTGTGTGTGTGTGTGCATAGCATAGGAGAGACTGAATAGAGCATTGAGACCCCAAACTTTGATATTCAGGACATTTTGCAAGAGACATTGATGACAATTTTGCCAAAACAGTTAACTGGTATGTTCCCTTTTTTAAATCAGGCAAATTGGGATTTCTGTCAATGAACAGAGATATTATGTATAACAATAACATTAGTATCACCTAAAATATGGTGTTGTCAAACCGAACTCACACATCAGTTTTGCAGTTATGTGTTATTTGGCTTTTTCGTGGTTAATGATGTATACATTAAGTAACATAGCTTAATAAAAAAAAACATGCAAGATTGTAAAAAAAACATTTTGCCAATCACGACTTTGTAAATTTGACTTTTAGCTGGCATTGGTCTAATAATCTAAAGCGTAGCCTGGCAACTATACTACAATGTGTATATACATCTCTACATGTGTATTTTTGGGTGCATATTTGCACGTGTATTTTTGGCGGTAGAGTGCTTCATAAACAATCTACGGCACAACTAGCAATCAATAGCTGGCAACTGCTGATGTTTAAAAGCACCTCAGACCACATTGTGATTACTTTTAATTTGAAAAACTATCAAGACGGAAGAGGACCAGTGAGTAGATATTTCATTTCTACACTATTGGGCAGGCAAGAGCAGACATGAGGGCGCACTCTCCCTCTCTCTATTGTAAGCCAGCATTGTCTCTCCCCATGGGCTACTGCGGCTGTGGTAAGACTGCAAGGAGCGAAAAGTGAGGGGAGGAAAAAAGGGGGGTGTATGAAACGATTTAATCCCTTCTCAGGTGAAGCACTGAGGGCTGTAGCCTGAGCTCCAGTCAAGCAAGAGGAGAGACGGTAAGTCATCTCACACAGAGTCCATCTGGTACCCAGCTCAATCATAGCTTGCTAACAATTTATTGGAAAAAAACAACAACAAAAAACATCTGCAACCATGGTGCACCTTACTGTTTATTAGACATGACCGGCAGTCATGATTTCGGGAAACATCCAGGAAAGTCACAGAGTTTAGGCAGTAAGATGTCACCTGCACATCGACTGCTGAGAATTCTACTCTGTAATTGACAAGCAGTTCATCTTGACCTAGCTTAAGCCTACTAATGTGACTATTACATCAAAACGCATGCATTGTTAATTTCCATCCATATTTCTTTATAAAAAAGATGCCATTAAAGTATCCAGAGAGGTCATTGTGACATTTCATGACATCCGCATTCCAAATAATGCTGGCACAGTACATGTACATTTTGTGTTTTTCACTGTACCTGTAATTTTGGAAAATTAGATGTTCCTAAAAGGCATTACAGTAGACCTCACGTCAAATACTGCAGTCAGGAGGTTGTTTCCCTCAGTTTTAACACACAGAGTTTGGCTACCTATTGTGTTCTGCTTAGTCAAAGTAACCAACGCCATTAGCAAGAGGCCAATAATACTATGCCTGATTATTGAAAGATGGATCTTATGCAACAGGAAAAACATTTGTTTCCCTTTGAGTGTTTTGTGGCACTCAAAGCCAGCCCTACAAGATTTTGTGTTATCTTTTTTGCTGTGAGTGAATGTTGTTTGACTCGTTAGAGCTCTGTCCAGCCTGCTGAGGACAAGCAGCAACAGAGTGGTGCTGAATGGACAGCTCCTCTAGAGAAGAGTCAACCACTGAGTCAGAGATGTTTCTTTCCACTGGTGCCCCCTGCTGACCAGACTACAGCTGAGTTTTGCCATGGTAAAATACTTTTTCATGAATACATGCTATGTTTAACATGCTATTTATGGGAAGGATTCTAAAAGAAATACATGACTCTGGGTATCTGTGGCTCAGGAGGTAGATCGGTTTGTCCTTTAATTACAATGTTGATATTTGATCTCTGGCTCCTCCTGGCTGTATGTAAAAGTATCCTTGAGCAAGACAGTTAACGCCAAGTTGCTCCCGCCTTGTCGGGTAAGGTAAAAAGACGCAATATTCATGCAATCCATTTTAAAATAAGCGTGAGTTATGCCTTTACGATCTATTAAGAAATAAATAACAGTAATGTGATTTGGGCATTAGCTTTTTAGCATTCCTTGAACCCTAATCGGGCACAGGAATGTTTCATTTATTTCTAAGAATAGCATTGGTAGATAATCTGGATTAATCCTCTACACTGCTTTGTGAGATTGGATGCAGTGGAGAGTATGACTCCTCCCATTCTGCCGGGGGGGGGGGGGGGGGGGGGGGGGGGGGGGGGGGGTGTTCCTTTCTCTGTGACACACTATGGAATAAGGCACGTACTGTTCTCCTACTCATGTTGAATAAACACCCATAAATTGATCTCTACTATCTGAGGAGTGAGAGAAAAGGGGGGCTCACTTGACTGGGTGGCTTTTCGATTATGGTTGAACTGAGCAATGTCAGATAATCCGGGCCCTCAAGGCCACAGTGGGGCAACAGAGAGCTGAAATGCAAACAGCATGCAAAGACAGAAATATACATACTAAGCATAAGAAATGATGGCATAGTAGTACTTGCTTATATTCTTGATTAAAAGTCACAAGCAACCGAGAAGACTAAGGTTAAACAGATGCAAACATGGGACAGCAATTGCACAACAGAAACCAGGTCAGTAGGAAGCCAGACTGAATGTAATGGAATGCAGAAAACACACAGGCAGCAGAAATCCCTGGACAGAAGAGACACTTTGCAGACCAACACTGACTAAAACATAAAAGCAACCCAGGGAGGAAGAGTGAAAGACAGCTGTCAGAACAATGACAGTGGTGATAAATGATATTTGCATGATTGCAAAAAAACATAACAAACCTGTACAAACAAGCATCACCGCAAGGATTAGATCTATTCAATATCAGGTCAACCCAAAGAATGTGATTGTGAAATACAGATGGCCTTCTGCACGACTGTCACATGTTCCATGAATAAAAGAACAAAGTATGGCCCGTGCTGACATTAAAGCAGTCATTAAAAAAAAAAAAAAAAAAAAGTCTTCCATTTCCTGTTTCTGCTGCAGCAAGCATGATGGAAATAGGCCAAGGTTCATTTTTGAACAAACCTCAAACACACACTCATAAGGACTAAACAAAGCAGAGGGAGAGAGAGGAAAAAAAAAGGGGTTAGACAGAGGTGGTGGAAAAAATGGAAATTTGGTATTTTCTCTGGTCAGGGTTCGTACAACTTTGTGTTTAGTAATAGCAGAATGATCAGATATTATTATATCATATATATCAGATATAAGCAAAACAAGTTTTATTTTCTATTTATCAGTGTCTAAGTAGAATTTGCTTGCTTTCTAACCTTCCTGAGTCAATGGAAATGGGAGGATTTGAGCCAAATGACATGCAGCTGGGTCATTCTGGGTCAATTAGACTAAATCCAAGACAACAACTGCACCCTATTAGATTTTGCTCAAAGTTTATGTTAACCTTAATGTCAGTCTTTTCACACCTTTCCCCCCCCAAATCTAGGGCATGCTGTACACATTAATCATATTGACCTAGTCGTATTGACATGTTTGTCTTCTACCCTACAAAGTCTCTCTCTCTAACCTGAATAATACCTTCCTTTGTATTAATGTCCAGATATTGCTTCCCATATAATGTCATTTTCAAGGTGTAAAACTGAAGTAATTTCAAGGCTTAAAAATATGAAGATATAGGATTTGAACAAAAATATTTTACAGGCCTTGGTTTTGGGCAATATTATTGATATATACAAGGTTTGAACAAAATCTGGGACATTAACAACAACCTGTAATTCTTCAAGGCAGGATTAACAATTTCATGTGCCCCGGGCAACAAGACTCAAGCTTCTTCCTCCCTCATCCTCTTCCTCCCTCACAGTGTTACCTGATTTACGGAAACAATCTTGCATTATACCTGTACCTAAAAACAAGTGTATGAATGATCTAAGACCAGTGGCTCTAACCTCCATAGCTATGAAGGTATGTGAGAAAATCGTGTTAAATAGTCTAAAAGTCTAAAAGCCTCATATCTTAACCCCTGCCAATTTGCTCATCAGAATTGGACAGTTTCTATGCTCACCTGGATGGTTCAATACAATAAAACCACACATCCTTGTAAATAAGCTTTTTTTGATGACGGTTCCAGGAGTTTTTCTCATTCATTCTCACTCATTCAATTACATTTTTTTGTTGTTGAAAAAAGGTCACAATTTGTTAAGGTAAACTCAAAAGTTAAGTCAGATAATATCATACCAAACACAGGGTCACCTCAAGGAACTGTTTGATCACCTTTTCTTTTTACCATTTACACGGCAGACTACCGTCCACAGCAGGCAAGCTTTCAGATTGTTAAATTTGCTGACAATACAGCGCTCATTGGGTTGATCAAAAATGATGACTATAGTTACTATCAAAATGAGATAAATCATTCCCATAGAGGCAGGCAGATTTATATTTTTAAAAGCCAGTCATCTCATGGACAAGGATATCATGCATCCTGAGAAAGTACCCTTGGCCTTTGGAATTAAAATACCCCACATCATCACTTACCCTTCACCATAACTAGAGATAGCCATGGGGAACTTTCCATAAGATCATCTCTCAATGCAAATCAAACCAGCTGAAGCTAACCGAAATAAGGGTATGTGATGATATGGTGTTATATAAAGTCACTGACTGAAGCTGGAAGAAACCGGAGGTTTAATTACACTTAAGAATATTGTTTATTACCTTAGAAAATAAAAAAATTTAATTTTTAAAATGTAATTGATTTTTAACTTTTTCTATTTAACATATATAGTAATGTAGTAGTATATATAGTACAGTATAGTGTGGTTAAACACACTGTGCACTAGCCTTTTCAAATAGCTACCTAGCTGAAGATTCACCTCAAACAGCCAGCGCACCTAATGTTTTCCATATATGAACAGTGCATCACTATATAAACTCTTGTAACAGCAGCTAAATCATTTTAGAAAGCAAGCTTATGCTATCCAATTGAGTCAAAAAAGAAGTATGAACTTTGTTGCTACACAAAGTTTTATTGGCTAGAAGTAACTGTGTGGCTTTAAGCTAGAGGGCAGCTTATAAAAAACTGTTAATGGCACTGTACAGTGTATTGTCTTTTTAAGGCATAATAAACAGGGCAAACCATTCTCACTCCGAAATCGTACAATACAGCTGCTTGAGCAATGGCTGTCAGCGTCAGATGCGCGGCGGGTGAAGATGCTGTAGTATTAAGAGAGGCAATGGTAGCAATTAGTATGAAAGCCCAAAATTCCACATATGGAGTTTGGGGTGGTGGATGGGCCAAGCAACACAGGACTTTCACCCCGGAGATAGGTTCCCGCGTGTCACTTTTCCTAAACCCAACTGTGCCGTTCTTTTTTTCTAAACCTAACTGTCCCATTCTTACCCCCCACAAGACAAAACATACCTTTTATAAGCCCACCTATGATCTTTTACTTAAGTTACTGCGTCAAAATTGACACTAATAGTCCTGACCAAGCATGTTTCGATAAAGTGTGTTTAGGTATGACGCTAAAGGAGAGTTTTAACGTCACTAACAATGCCAATGGCACCTGACCAAGCGTCAGGGACATGTCTGAACCCAGTCACTGAGTTTGTGTTATCAATGCATGAATGACAAATTTAGATTTATCAGAAGTTGATCAATATCATTAAACTGATAAAAAGTACAGTAGATCTTTATTGACTAAAAAGGCACAATTCCTTGTTTTTATCTCCAGCCTAAACTGGAGGTGGAACTATTATGCAGTGAATCAATGACTCATCACATCCATGACCCTGAGCTCCTCAAATACACAGCCGCTCTGTTCGGAAAAATAATGTCACGACACAGAAAGATCAGGTTCTGCTGATCTCCCCAGATCTAGTCCACATCCAGTACGGTACACATCTTAGCTTCTATTGTAACACTGCACTGCTGACACTACTGCTTAGGGACAGGAATGTCAAAGAGTTACTTGAGGGAAGCGGTTCAACCAGTGTAAATATATTTTAATAAAATGTGTTTATATGGTCTCTTTAATCATATTTTTACAATTAAAGTTAAACGACAACATTGGCACAAACCCTCTTACAGTGAATTAGAGTCCCCTTTTAAAGAGATTCATCCCTGTGCGGTTAGTAATTTATTCTTGTTTAATCATCATCAACATCTATTCCTTATCTTTCCTAATTACATAATTAAACAATGCCAGCTCAGTCGTCGCACATTTTTTTTTAAAGATTTATTTTGGGGCTTTTCCCTTTATTATAGTTGATAGACATAAAAGGGGGAGAGAGATGGGGGATGACACGCAGCAAAGGGCCACAGGTCGGATTCAAACCCAGGCTGCTGCAGGACTCGGCCTACATGGGGCAAACACTCTTACTGGGTGAGCTAGAGGCCGCCCCAGTCGTCACACAATTACGAAATAGCTCCACATGACCACATCATCAGTGAGCGTGAGACACTGTGGTGTGGATGCCAACATGGTCAGATGTGCTGCCGCTGAGGGGGTTGTTCACTGTTTGTATCACTAGAACACAAACCTCTGTGGGTAAAACAACAACCCCATCTGTGTCCTCATGCTCTGTTCTTGTTCTTGCTTAACCTTTATTTAAACAGGCAAGTTGATTAAAAACACAGCAGCTGCAAAGATGATGCTGTCTAAATTAAGTCCATGTTTATTCCAAATTAGTCCAACTTACACTGACACACTTAAGTGATCTAAAGCAAAAACAAAAGCTTTTAGGTAAAGTGAGAAAAGTTAGTTTTATATCAAAGGACTCTGCTTCTTGAGTGGTGATGGGATAAGGGATTGAGTTGGAGAGATATTGACTGACACCTCCCAGACAATCTTTCCATCTAGTCAGTCAGGGCTGTTGCCACAGAGATGACCCTGCAATTATTAAAGCCAGGAGCTGTCCAGCATGCTGCTTCAGGGCCACATGCGGACCTTGCCTGATGTTTTCAGTCAGCCATACAGATGTCGACGGAAGTACGCACACGCACACACGTAAGTTGCTATGTCATTATTATTCACAAAGCCTTCAGGGATGGCACTTGAGCTATTTCAAGCTTCACAAATGATCAACGTCACTCATGGTGACAAAGCAACAATCACCCAGCAAGGCCTTGCATTTCCAAAACAACTCAACTTTGCACAGATGAAATCTGCAGCAATAATGTCATGAATCAAAATTAAGACCCCTGCTTTTTCCACATCAAGCTTTCGTTGTGGATGAAAACCTGAGACCCTGGATTACATCAAGAAGGTATGTTAAATATATAAAAGGTATATACATATTTTTGTCATAGACAGGGTAAATAACAGATAACAAACCTTAGCTATATTTTATATAACTTTGGTAATACAACAGCTACTATTCAGGTTTATGATTTTTACCAATCAGTCGCTAACAGGAGACAAATGCACAATTTTGGAAGATTATATCTGCCCTTAGTAGCCTACTTGATAGTCATATATAGGATAGGCATTAACTAATATGCTGTGGGATTGATTGATCGAGAACCTGTCACTAAGGCTACGCTTATATTAAAAGCAAATGTGTCCCAAATTGGATTTATTTATGACAATTTCTTTTCAGAGTAATGTGGACAGTAATGTGGCCACTTTCACATGTAGACCTAAATGCAATACGGTCTGGTAACCGGGCCATATGACTGCTGTGAGAATGCTCATATTAAAATTCATGTGAATAATTCTAAGTCATACTTTACAGCTCAGGTGCTTTGCCTAGTCCTGCCCTAATGTGCAGTGATTGGATGCTATGCGGAATTATGAGTGATAACTTTGTTTGGCTCATTTGAGCTAAAGGGCCCTTCAGACCAAACACAGCAACAACACTGCTGTACTCTGAAACCTATGATTACCCCACATTGTTTTTCCGCTGGGTCGAGTAAAGTGCAGGCAACCAAAGTTGAAACTCCTCTTGAATGGATAACTGATCTTGTGAAATAAGTGCAGTGCTCATTTTGTTAGGTTTTTCTCCTCACATTACAGCAGAGTCTTACTCGTTTCCCTCCGAGGAGTTAATATTTTAGACTACAGAAAGGCCATATTAGGACCAAAATGACTATAGCGCCCCCACCTTTAACCCTGTGTTGCTCCTGCAGAGGACAATGCTGACAGTGTTTCAGCAAATGATGCTACAGCAGTTTCCTGGATCTAGTACAATGTGAAATCTGAGGACCAGAAGTGGAGAGGAAGTAGATGCAATTGTGGGAAATATACATACACACATACACAGTATATATATATACAGTGGGGCTCGAAAGTTTGTGTACCCAAGGTAAAAACTTGTATTAATGTGCACAAAGAAGCCAAGATGGAAAAATTTACCAAAGGCATCAAATAACAGATTTGACATTCATATGTCGCATGATTGATCCCCTACCCCATGCTTAACAGTTGGACAGAGGTTCTTTTCCTTAAATTCTGTGCTCTTTCTTCTCCAAACGTACCTATGCTCATTCTGGCCAAAAGGTTCTACTTTAATCTCATCGGTCCACAGCACTTATTTCCACAATGCATCAGGCTTGTCTATATGTTCATTTGCAAACTTCAAACGCTGATTTTTTTGGTCAGGATGTAGAAGAGGTTTTTTTTCTGATGACTCTTCAATTAAGAACATATTTGTATCTCTTTATAGTTGAATGGTGTACCACAACTCCAGTGTCTGCCAGGTCTTTCTGGATGGCACGTGGGTTTTGACTTGCTTTTCTCACAATCCTACGAGCTGTTCCGTCTTATATATGTCTTGATTGATGAGCAGATTGGCATCTGAAAACGCTTTTCTATCTTCTTATAGCCTTCTCCTGCCTTGTGAGTGTCAAGTATTTTCAGTTTCAGTTTTCTAGACAACTGCTTAGAAGAACCCAAGGTGCTGATTGTTGGGGCAAGGTCAGATTAGTCTGGGCATTTAAAACCTTAAGATTGACATCACCTGGTCTTTCCAGACGATGATTGAGAACAATCCATGACACTGTCAGGTCTCAGCTTTCCAAAGGGGGCGGTGCATGCTAGAAACTCAGCAGGGTGGCCAAACTTTTGCAGATGCCATTTTTTATTTTCTGTTATTTTGAAAGTGTAAATGATGGAAATAAAATCTAACTTTTTGTGACATATACAAATGTCTAATCAGTCATTTTCTGCCTTTTGCAGCTTTTTCCATCTTGTCTTGGCTTCTTTATGCACAATAAAATCACAAAAAAACATACATATATACACACACACACACACACATATACATATACACATATATATATATATATATATATATATATATATATATATATACACACATACACACACATACATATGTATATATACATACATACACATACATACATATGTATTTACACACATACATACATATGTATTTACACACATACATACACACATATATATACACATAAATATATACACTGTGTGTATATATATATATATATATATATATATATATACATACACACACACACACACACACACACATATATATACACATATGTATATGTATATAGATATACATTTACATATATATACATATACACATATATATATAAATATACACACATATATATATATACAGTGAGGAAAATAAGTATTTGAACATCCTGCTATTTTGCAAGTTCTCCCTCTCAGAAATCATGGGGGGGTCTAAAATTGTCATCGTAGGTGCATGTCCACTGTGAGAGACATAATCTAAAAATCTTTTTTTTTTTTATTTAACTGTTTATTTGTATGCTACAGCTGCAATTAAGTATTTGAACACCTGAGAAAATAAATGTTAATATTTGGTACAGTAGCCTTTGTTTGCAATTCCACAGGTCAAACGTTTCCTGTAGTTTTTCACCAGGTTTGCACACACTAGAGAAGTGATTTTGGCCCACGCCTCCACACAGATCTTCTCTAGATCAGTCAGGTTTCTGGGCTGTCGCTGAGAAACACGGAGTTTGAGCTCCCTCCAAAGATTCTCTATTGGGTTTAGGTCTGGAGACTGGCTAGGCCACGCCAGAACCTTGATATGCTTCTTACAGAGCCACTCCTTGGTTCTCCTGGCTGTGTGCTTTGGGTCATTGTCATGTTGGAAGACCCAGCCTTGACCCATCTTCAATGCTCTAACTGAGGGAAGGAGGTTGTTCCCCAAAATCTCGCATTACATGGCCCCGGTCATCCTCTCCTTAATACAGTGAAGTCGCCCTGTCCCATGTGCAGAAAAACACCACCAAAGCATGATGCTACCACCCCCACCCTTCACAGTAAGGATGTTGTTCTTAAGATGGTACTCATCATTCTTCTTCCTCCAAACACGGTTAGTGGAATAATGACCAAAAAGTTCTATTTTGGTCTCATCTGACCACATGACTTTCTCCGATGACTCCTCTGGATCATCCAAATGGTCATTGGCAAACTTAAGACGGGCCTTGACATGTGCTGGTTTAAGCAGGGGAACCTTCCGTTCCATGCATGATTTCAAACCATTACGTCTTAGTGTATTACCAACAGTAACCTTGGAAACAGGGGTCCCAGGTCTTTTCAGGTCATTGACCAGCTCCTCCCGTGTAGTTCTAGGCTGATTTCTCACCTTTCTTAGGATCATTGAGACCCCATGAGATCAGATCTTGCATAGAGCCCCAGTCCGAGGGAGATAGACATTCATGTTTAGCTTCTTCCATTTTCTAATGATTTCTCCAACAGTGGACCTTTTTTCACCAAGATGCTTGGCAATTTCCCCGTTGCCCTTTCCAGCCTTGTGGGGGTGTACAATTTTGTCTCTAGTGTCTTTGGACAGCTCTTTGGTCTTGGCCATGTTAGTAGTTGGATTCTTACTCATTGTATGGGGTGGACAGGTGTCTTTATGCAGCTAACTTCAAACAGGTGCATCTAATTTAGGATAATAAATGGAGTGGAGGTGGACATTTTGAAGGCAGACTAACAGGTCTTTGAGGGTTAGAATTGTAGCTGATAGGCCGGTGTTCAAATACTTATTTGCAGCTGTGTCATACAAATAGTTAAAAAATCATACATTGTGATTTCTGGATTTTTTTTTTTTTAGATTATGTCCCTCACAGTGGACATGCACCTAGGATGATAATTTCAGATCCCTCAAGGATTTCTAAGTGGGAGAACTTGCAAAATAGCCGGGTGTTCAAATACTTATTTTCCTCACTGTATCTATACATATATAAAGTATGCCACAATGAAACAGCTCCCTCAAATGGTGAGTGTGAGAATGACATTCTCAAATGTGACAAAATTACTTGACTTGAAGACTAAGAACATAAAAAAATGGGGGAGAATACACAGAGGTTGAAGAATGGTATAATGTGTTAGAACCTGTTATTTATATCTGGTTTAATGACATGACAATGGTAATGCTCATTTGTGGAGTGTCTTTTGCTTGTTGAGTTGTATCCTACCTTTGGGGTTTCCATATCAGTTTCTTCCACTTCTTTTGCTTGGCCTATCAGTGAGGGTAGAGAAGAGTGAATGAGAGGTTTTGGTGGATTATCTTTTCTTTTGCATGACGTGAGTTTCCTGTTTAGTTGATTCTAACTAAAAATGCACTGGTATTGATGCCTCATGTCTGCTACAGTACAAAGAAGTTACTAGGCTGAAAAACAAAATTAATAATGGAGTGTAGTCTTTTTTCTATCTATTATCTCTGGTCTTCACAAAAGGTAAGACACCTTTATTTTAGTTTCTTGTCAGTTCAGATAAGCTTTTTACTAGTAATAAAACAAAACACATTTGCTTTTAAGAGGACCAAAACATGCTTTCAGTCCTTTCAGTACGGTTATTTGGTGAGCGCTGGAGTTCAAAGGACAAGCCCTAACGTGGTACTAAATATGCACTGACTCTAAGTCTTAAGCAATAACTGTTTGAGACTAACATTTCACACAAAACAACATGTGCATTTGTGTTTATTTGTGTATGCACATACAAGAGAAAGCAATGTGTGCATAGTGCAGTCCTTTCACTCCAATCACTGCTGCCGCCAGTGACTCAATACAGAGCGCCCACATGTACCATGAATCACTGTGATCAGAGGCCCTCAACCACTCCTCCATCTATTTAATCAATTCATTTTTGTTGTGGCACCTGATAATACGTTTGCCTCTCCAGTCAGAGCAATTTCTTCCCACTCATTTACCCCTGACTGAGCTTCCCAGCATCTATTGAGAAATTTCTTTCGGCTGTGCAACACCTTCTACAGATGTCAGTGAGGTAATCTAGTTTAACATTTTCTCACTAAGTGAAATGGATTTACTGAAGAATTTCCTGAGATTAAACCCACGAGCATTTACATTTACGCCAAATGCCGTGTTTAAATGCAGTGCCAAAACACTTCAATACCCTTCAATAAGCTGAAAGTGGATGTTTAAATTGACTCTGGTTGCTTTGTTCTCTTGCAAATGTAGGATGCAGAGGAACAGAAGATGCCCTAAGTAAGAATTACCATGGCCCTTTTGGAACAGCTAGAGGGGAAATCAATCACGTCTGCTAGGGTGGAAGGCAATTCAGAGGAGACGAATTACAGATTCCACCACTTGATTTATGAAACCAGAAAAAACAGACCTTCCATTAAAGACGGATATGTTTCAGAAAGGCAATCTGGCACAACGAATTGAATTTGACAGTTAAGGTCTTTGGAGTTGAGTGTTAAGATGAACTGAACTGAAAGAATAAACGTTGATAACTTGTTGGTTATGATAATTAAAAATAAATTACACTAACATTTTTAATTAAAACAAATCAATATAGGTTTTTTTAAGCAACACATAAATTGCGTTTGTTAGTATTACAACGCTGACAATATCGATGATGTCACTGGCTTGGTAGGACCTGCGAAGGTATATAGGCAACGGCTGCAGCATATATACACAGGAAAATTAGTAATTTTATTGGCAAAGTTTACGCATTTCAGCCTGTGACCATTAGATTAGATTAGATTCTGTGATTTAGTTAGGGGCTAGTAAAAGTGCTGCCAACGTAGTTAGTTGCTAGCCCTTTGCCTAGGTTGGATCGTTTGGTATCTAGCTTGGTGTTGTGTCTCAATTTCAAGTAATGCAAAGTGTGTCAGTCTCAGTTTTGGTAAACATTATAAAGCCTATACGTTTGGCTTTATTTTTGTAAGTGAATATGTTTGTGTTTTGTGTATGTGACAATAACGTTACATCCAGCCCTTTGCCTAGTAGACTTGATAGTATGCTGCATTACAGGTAAACATAAATACCTCTCTGTCCTCTGCCTGCCGTGAGCATTTCAGCACCCTGACTGCGACAGGTAGCATCGGTGGTGTTACTTGCTGGTGGCGGTCTGCCCTGTACTGGAGCCTGAAGGCCTCAGGTTTCAGTCTGTTGGACTTAACCCTCACCAGTGACGCTGTTTTATCAAAAGCACAGCTCTCTAAATCGTCTGACGCTAAAAAATGCCCACTACAGACTCTAAAACCAGGGGCTGTCGGATGGCTAGCCAGTGTTAAGGCAGCTAGCCAGTAGTTGAGGACTGTTTTTTCCTTGTCAAAGGTAGCCTGTTGAAATGTGTCGTAACCCCAGCTGCGTTAACCCTATACAGTTCATTACTGCAGCCAGGGACATTACAGTATGGTTTCTGTTTCCTCAGCCATGCCCACTAGCCTGAGACTCTTTGTATGCTGTTGCTAATACTGCGCTGCTAGTGTTAGTTAGCCACGGAGTAGCTTACCATGCCACTGACATAGTAGATTCTGGAATTCCAACATGGCAGCGGCCGTGTAACAACAACAACAACAACAACACTTTCAACTTACCATTTTATCCCTTTTAACAAATTCCCCCATTTTAATAATTTTACCAATGAGAAGAAATAAAATACATATGTTATATCATCCCTATTCAAATTCAAGTTCAGTTCATCTTTAATCCTCAACAGCTCATTAGAGCCAAGTGGACCTTTGGTGTTCGGTATAGAAAAATTGCGTTTATTATTTTTACACAACAGATGGCTCTCCACCTACAACATACTGTAAATACATTTTATCCCTGTGGACAAGAGTGCTTATTTGCAGAAAAATGCATTGAATGTTGGCCTGCTGGGGCAAGATATAGACATTTAGCGTGATCAGCGAGCTTGATCTGCTGATGAACATATGTGAATTACCCTGTGATTAGTAAGCAGTAAAGTCCTGCTGGATGCAGATGGATGCAGTAGGAGCTGGGTATACATTATGGCTGGTGCTAGCTTGCTCCAGAGTACTGTCTCCTCATCCTTGCCCACATAGTGTAAGTGCCCCAATTTACTACTTTGAGTAGTACAATTTTTTTAATGGACTCCAGCTTCATTATCTCCCAGATCTCAAATCCCGCATACAACCAATAATCCATTAATATAGTACATATTAAAATAAGTGAGCTTAATGACAAATGGATTGGTATCAATTTCAGTTCCAACTATGGACAGATAGGGACACACTCATCTCTAAATGACAAAGACAGGTCCATATTTAGTTTACTTCATTCCATTAAATGGCACATGTACATGGCATATTTGCTTGTGTAACTCTATAGTGAGGCATTTGGCTAGCATGAAAACAGGGCCTTTCACCAAAGTAGTAAGTGGGTGTGCCAGTGGGGTATTTTAATGAATGAGGGACGGCAACAGCTGGCCCAATATACACGCTGTGATGTGATATGATAATGACTCAGGTTCAGATTGGTGAAAATCTTTTGTAGACCATATATGTATTGGAAATTGAGAATTAGCTAGCATATTTTTGTCAAAGCCCGGTCCACATCCGACACGCATTAAGATATTTATTTCCGAGCCCAACACAGTTAACATCAAATTTTTTTCCTCATACTAATGACACATGTACGTTTGTATGTGTGGAAAACCTGCTTTTATTAGGCAACTGTAGAATTTGGAAATGTCAACAGATGAGCGCATCAGCTTCCACGGGGCAACAAGCGCACGTTAATAAGCTGTTTAATTTAAAATGTTCAATGTGCTAACCATCCCTGATTGCTTTGTTTCCTGACTGTTTCTGGAGAGCAGATGAATGAACTTGGCTTTCAGTCTGGGGTTTACTTTGGACACCGTACACGCTGTGTACAAAACGTGAACTTATTCCACCAACTCTGCTTCAGTTGCAAATACGTGTCTGCTTTCTCTATCTCTCTGCTGCCTACTTTCCACACACATAGTAGACCCACACACACTGAGCTCTCTAAAAGGAGCTCCAGCATTATTTGTTGTTTTACCACGCTGATAGGACCAAGCCCGACTTAAACGCAAACATCATTTGTAAATATCTGACTGAACCCGGCCCGGCCCCTCAGGTACCGTTGGGCAGGGCCATCCCAGAAAAAAAAGGAAGTTAAATGAAGAACAACTAAAAACTAAAAGGGAAAGGGGACAGCATCGCCGAATTGGCCCTGATGTGCTTGTACGTCAGTAGCCGATATTAAATGACATGCCCTTCCATTAAGCGCAGATGTTTTAATCCTTTTATGTCCGTGTTGTGTTGGCATACTATTTTCTTTTCCCTTGTCCCGTGTACTTGTATAAAGTGTCTGTGGGTTTCATGAAATGCGCTATATTAATTGAGTTACTTTTACGTTAGTTGCAACAACAAGCTCTTAATGCTTTGGCTCGTAACACAGTGACAGTGATACCCGGTTTAGCTCACAATGCATCTAAAGTAGGCTAAGTTACCGTATGCAACACTTGAAATACAACGATGCATCTGTAACGTATTCTTTTGTTGTAACAGAACGATTTTCTGTCTGAGCAAAAAACTCATAGCAACTATATGACCTCCTGGTAACGTTAACTCAGTAATATACAGTAGGCGATGAATCAATGTAAAAAAATATTACCCATTTTTTAGCCATGTGTTTTTCTCAATGACCAGCATTACAGGAAATACTACCAGAGTAAAGTTAATTTTCTGACATGGTACAGTTTTTGTACGGCCAACCACAATGGTGTATCACATCAAAGCTCAGAGCAGTGGAGCAGATCACATCAGGAACTAGTGATGGAAAGATTGGAGACAGTATTTTTTTTATAATACACAATGGTGTACATTTTTAGCTTGGAGAGTGTGGTGGTGGGGGGCCGTGGTTTTAAAAGAAACATCTAGTTTAAGAAAAGGTTTGGGATAGCCTGATCTGAAAAAATATTAAAATAATTACATACAATGTCATATTGTACCACTTCTTCTTTGCAGATTTGTCAATGGGCAAGTGTTTCTACTGTGTTTAACAACATACTGTCAACACTGCAAATAATTTAAATAAACCAGCCACAAGTATTTGGGTCTGAAATGTAAAATGAAATGTAAAAATTGACTTAAATACAGAGATAAGCATGTTCAGAGTTAGATATAAATTGTGTCTTACTGTATAAATTCAAAAGAATTGTATGTAAAGCTATTTTTTTACGCCTGTAAATCATTTTTGTTTTATCCTTTTTGTTTCTGGAGTGTAGTTTTAATTATTAAGATTGTACACATAGGATAGGCACATAAAAGCTTGCCGGAGCTTTTTTAGTTCTGTGTACTCGATTGCATATTGAACATGTCATTATACTTGTTGTATTGTGTAGGACTGACTAAATGCAATACTACTACTACTGAAAGGCATGACACTATTTGTATCACCACTTTACAGAAGATGTGGAGCGGGCCCATTTTATAGAAGAAATCTGACACAGACTCTTCAGCCAGTGATCACTTTTTTTCTGTTAAAGCAAATTAGCTTTTAGTCTCATAATAGAAATAATGAATCAAAGTGTGCTTGAGCTACTAGCACTTTTGCTACTTAATGACTATCATTCAGGATTCTTGTAAGGGTTGCAGAGATAGTTATGTGAGGGTAACGTAGTAATACCAGCCAGGAGTATTTATCACAAAGTAGTAACCTAAAGCAGCACTAGGGTTGCCCTGTATCCCCATGGACAGGCACAGTAAATCTAACCAAATTGCCCCTAATGGACCTGGGGAGCAGAGATCACAGCAGAGATTTAAGAGGCCTTGAAGCCAGCTGGAAAATCCCTTCTACTCAAATGTTCGTGTGTGTGTGTGTGTGTGTGTGTGTGTGTGAGCTATGATGCAGAAACATGGACATAGGGTGATTTGTCTCACCACGCCCCTGCATTCATCAGGTTAACGTAATATATGTATAATTTTTGACACATTTCTCCTATTTGAACCTAGGAGCCTTTGCTGAAGAGAAAAAAAGAAAAAGCTGACAAAAGGAGAAAATGTTAACACCTGAGCCAGTTTGAAGCCCTGTCACACCTACAAGTATAAATGTATGGAATCCTTAACTGCAGTCATAGAGTCAAAGCTTTTTTATTGATTGGCAGTTCTTTTTTAAAGCACATTTGTATATAAAATAGATAAACATGCACCTTTATTATTCCTATGTTGTAAATGGATTGTTAAATTTCTTAAGCAAGTCAGAAAAATGTAATTGACATTTATAAGTCTGCTTTGAACAGAGCAAAAGCAGGTGCATTTTCACATCAAAGGTCAAACAGAAAAGGTTACAGCTGCAGAACTATAGCAGGGTTGTCTAGGCCATGCGATTCGGTCAGTGCACGTTAGCACTTAGTTAAATAGATAATCAGAGGGCGTTTTTCATACAATTATGGAGTATATAGTACATCATGGATTACAGACTAGTAGTATATTTGTAGTAGTATATGTGGAAATAGTAATAAAAATAACCTCTAATCATATAGTATTAGATAGAGAGATCTGTCACTTCAATGTTGAATATTTAAATCTTTTTGTAAATTTTGTTATTTTAGTACATCTCCAACATAAAAATACTATTTTAAAAATACAACACATTGTATTGTTTTTAAATATAAAAGGTTAATCATTGCGTACATTAAGTTTTATCCATTTTAAATGTCAGTTACTGAGCCGTTTGATCAAACTCAAGACTACAAAATAGAAAGTGCCACAGCTTAAAGAAAGGGAACAGAAATCAGACCTGACCTTATGTTTGTGCATGGTGAACAGGCAGACACCATCCTGGCCTCTCTCCTGGCTCTCATGGCCTCTCTTCAATCTCTGTCCCGCTGTTTCGTTGTCAGATTGTCACTTGTCCAGCATGCTTTGTCATCATCGCCAAGCCTTATAACATCCCCCTTGTCCTCCTCTCTTACGCAGCACATCCAAAATCAGTCAGAGGAAAAATAATGTCACCAGTTCAGAAACTGAAAGTTGCAACCAGAAGTGATACAGACAACACTTGTTAAGCTAATCTGCCTGTTCAGAAGCTGCAGGATGTCCAGACTGACTGGATGCCGCTACCCCGATTCAAATACATCTAAACCAGTGTTCTCCTCCTTGGTCACACTTCCTCACAGCTATATCAAACCACTGTCTTTCCTCCGTTATAGATCGTAAACACAGTGACTTTCAATTTTCTGTCCAGGTTGTTTGTAGTCTTGCTTCCTACCGCATCACCTCACATCTGCTTTGCTGAGCCATGGATGAGCAGTTGTACAAGGGAGGATGGGTCAATGATGCGAGCACTCTGATTGGCTGGCTGGCAATGGTGTGTGTGTGGGAAGGTCCCTTTGGTAGGCTCAGTGCGAACGGCTTTGCTCGATAAGGGTGGTCCTCTACCTCCTTTCCTCCTCTCCCTGTTTTATCAGCCTCCCTCCCCTGCTTTGCTCTCCTTCACGTTCTCTGTCTCCTCTCTTCCTTCTCTGTCTCTGCTGCAAGCTACAGGCATGCATTCATGGTCTTCGACCAAAGCATCGAACAGTCTTTGTGATGAGCAAAATCATTGATGCACGCGTTACCGCACTCATGAATATGGAGAAGGGAAAGCACTACGCCACAAATTCATAGCATCTTGCAGACTTAACTGCCTGGCAAAGCCCATGACCCAGATTTACCAAAAACACACTTACATCATTGTCAGCATCATAATAACCATTTGAATGTACTGATATGATCTTGTGTGTAACTGGAGCAGGACAGGTGTGAAACTAGATGCATCATTAGGGAGATTGCCCAGATGAATCATGATCTAACAAATCTAGATTAAGATTGGACAGAAAACAAAAACACTATAGATGTATATAGATGTTTATGTATATCAGCCTAATAGAGGAAAACGAATGAAGATGATAAGATGAAAAGATTAGCGCAGAAACTACAACTAAAGTAACCTGGAAATCACAAAAAACAAGAAAAATAAATATACTATTGCATAAAATGTACTAGATTAGAATATGATGAGGACAGTTTAGGACAGTTTTTTTTATTTCAGACTGCATTGGATATTAATGTAATTATAAATCGGAGAACTCTGTATGTATGTGTTTATGTTCATCTGTGTGTGTGTGTGTGTGTGTGTGTGTGTGTGTGCTTGTGCGTGTGTGTGTCCATTATCTTTCAAATATCTCATGAACCGTTTATCTGATCTACTTCACACTTGGTTTCATGGGTATGAACTTGGCATTTGGAATTTGGAGCAGTTTGGACAGCGTTAGATATTAGATATTAATAAACTGTGAAGAAAACTAAACAATAAATGCACAATAAAGGTTGAGGTAAGAAGGTCAAGAAAAAAGTTAAAATAATACATTTTGCATGCCCTCATATATGACGATGACATTCAAGCTGGTGTAATATAATAACTAGTGATTAAGTTACAAAATATACTTTGTACAACCTCTTCTAAAGGTCTGCATGCCCTGAACCCCTCTACACTTCTGATACGGGACCATACGTGACACACACTACTGCTTGAAAAGACTGACTGGTCACTGCTCAACTTTATGGCTGTTGTAACGAGGGAACACTTAATACATCCATTGGATTGTGGAATTCAGAGGCCCGATTTAACTTCGATTCAACATACAACCATATTTCAGCTATTAGTGAGAGCAAGAACGGCAGGCGAGTGAGTGAGTGAAGGAGGAGGGTGACCGCCGCTGAGCGGTGTCAGAGTTAGCTTTTCAGCTGTGTGAGGGAAAAGCGATAAGAGAGAGATAGCAAAGACGATGTAAAAGGGAGTTAACTGTAAACTAGTCCCGCTTTGCCAGACCATCCACATGCTGCCCAGCGGAGGAGGGGCTGGCTAGTCCATTCAGGGACTGAGAGACAAACATGCTCTGGTTTGTTGGCATTTTTTTGAACCAATCACAATCGCCATGGGCAGCGCTAAGTTCCGCATGAAGCAGCCCCAGAGCAATCCCAGAAGTGGAACGTTAAAAGGTATAGACTAACAGTAAACACCTAGCTTCTTAAGACACGGTGGCTTCATCTGTTGTACATACTGTCATTAAAGTGAAGGGTGGAGACTGCAGAGCAAACAGAGTGTCACGCACATAGTACACCTTTTTGTTTACTCAAATCACACATATTTTGCAGTTATGCAATCGCACAGCGACATCGTGATTGTAATTAGAATACTTGTGCAGCCCTACTAGATATAGATATATCTATTCATCGTATTAAGTTGCTGTGAGCTGTAAATTCACCATTTCTAAAGAAACGGCAGAACATAACGTCATCTCGGAGTTGACCGGGCAAAGGCCAAGGAAACTTTATTAACACCCAAAGGTAGATTTGGTTTACAGTGGGTGTTGAGTGAGTCAGCCTCCAAGAAGAGCTCTCTTCCTCCGTCTCACTCACACTTACCTTTGGTCCGGTTTAGTGAGCTACTAACTTATAACACTAAAAACATTACCGTGACAAAATACCCTTGCAAATCAAATCCATACTTCAACGTGAACCGTCAAGCCACTATGCCTGTGTTGTAATGAACACCTTTGCTGAAATGGTAAATTCAATAACAATTCTTAATGACGAGATGAGATAGATTTGCAGTCATTAAACACGGACTTTGGCAATATCATCATGCAACATCGCTGACAAAAAAGACAACACTAAAATGTAGTTAAACAAAAACTCGATATTTCCATCGCCTTCCACCTTGAGCCTCTGCCGCCATGAGTCCATAAGGCAAATGTCTGTGATTACTCCACATTTTAATTGTGATATTTTGTGAGTGAAATCTGAATCTGCAACGTTCCGTGTCAGGTACATGTAGTAGTAGCCTACAATGTTTTCTTATGAAATTGAAGTACACAGTAAGTCAGTAGTAGGCTATGGGGTTGCATATAAAGTGCTTTTGGGTCTTTCTGTAAGTAATTTTGGGGTACAATAGTTCTGTAGAAAGCTACAAGCAGCAATTTCACAGGCCAAGCAAGAACGGGCAGTGTATTAGTGAAATACAATTCTATCTATCTATCCATCTATCTATCTATCTATCAATCCGGGCCTAGCTTGAGTGAATTAAGCTTGACTGTACTAATTGATTTTTGAAAGTCATCCAGAACTCGGAAACTCGTCTAGCGCGTCTTTTTGTGAGTATCATTTTTCACTTTGCTTTTCTGAGGCTCCTGCGTGAAGAGTAAGATCACATTATGCTGACTTCCATCACTGAAAGCTAATGTCTCAAACCACAGACGATGATCAATAATCCGGCAATTGAGACAGCGGAAGAGCAACGCGGACATTGGAACAAGACAGAAAATGCAGAAAGTACAATGCAGGACTGTTTAGGAGAATCTCAGCAGCAGTACACAGCATGATAGTCATTATAATGACAAGATCAGATACTGTCACATTATTAAACTCAGCAGCAACTTATTTTATCAGCCATAGAATACATCCGAGCTTCTGTCTGCCATGCAGGCACACAACTGACTCCAACTCTTATTTTAAACATGCAAACTGCAGAGTTTCCAAATGCACTTCCATCCTGCCCACTTTCTCCAGCCAGAGGGCTTTTTGCATGCATTATTTACAGTTAGCCTTGTAACAAACTAAGTATTGATTTTGGGCAGTTTGTGTGACTCATATCTACTTAAGACATTCCTTAAAGGAGTTTGCTACTGTAAAAAATGCATTTTTCTTTGTATTTCCCCGATGCATAGGCCTGGGCGGGGTGTCAACTTGGGGCTTAGCGTTAGGGTTATACACTTGCAGAAACCTTACATTTGAAAACAGCCTTTTAGTGTGACTCTTTGCACAGTTAAGGTCAAACATCTATTTGAAGTTATGAAAAACAAAAACACATCTTTGAGTGGACGGCCACTTCAAACTGTACTTGATATGTAAGTAATGACAACATTCTCAATACTCAGAAACAAAAGGAAACGTCACTTATCTTCTCTTCAGTCCATCTGCAAAATCATACATATATTTTTCTGACCACTTCAACTGGAGACAAACAACTGGAATTCAAACAAAGGTGTCCCCTAAATTTTCATTGAAATGCACAACTACTTGCTTGAAATGTGGTGTACACAACAACACAAATCAACCATCTCTTGGTTGTGTGTTGGACTACAGAGACTCCTAGAGGTTTAAACCTGTCCAGGCCTCAGTCACCCAACTTGCATAGCTGACCACTCAAAGCAGACCAAACACACACATACCTGAGCTCACACACACAAAAATGCACCAAAATAACAGTGTCCACTCAGCTCAGGAAACGTGCCACACAAACAGCGCATCTCCTGACTGACTACACGGATACAGTGATACTCTACCATTAAACACACACATAACCACCAAAAACCAAAGAGCTTTCACAGTTCATAGCAAGCCGTGAATATCACTTCTTAGAACTACAATTTATCTTAGATAATGCACACAGTCAGTCAGCGCTGAGTTACCAACAAACATTATTTGGGAAAAATGGCACTCATGTACACGTGAATTAAAAAAAAAAAAAAAACATACTATATGTAGGTATCATCAGAGAAACTAACTTATTTTATAAAAGAAAATCTACAATATACTGTACCAGTTGAATAGGAGAATAGTTCAAGAAGCATTTAAAACTCAGCATCAAAAAACTTTCAGTGATAATAAATCAATGCACATTTGAGTTATCCTTCTCCAGGAGGAATGGCTCTTCATAAAATCCCTCATTCCAACATTTCTCCTGTAGTGAACCACAAGACTAAAAACATCATTACCTATCGCTCACCTTTTCAGCTTGTGCCTTGAACCTCTTTGCTTAAGGACTGGCACAGTGTATTTTATGATGGCAAAGCCTTCTAACCCTGTAGAATAGAGTGTCTGTGCCAACAGTGTGTGTCCACAGTGCTGACATGCCACCGGCTGGCAAGCTAAAAAACTAAAAGCTCCACAATAGTGTCCAACTCACAAAGCCCTGTTTGTGTCTGGTGTTGTTTGTCCAATAAAAGCAAACAATGGCATTCCATGGCTTGCAACTGTATTCAGTGCAGGCCTTTCTAAATGTAAAGCGCATTCAGACACCTTGGTTGGTGGACAAGGCTGTGAATCTGTGTCACATGCAGGGTGGGAGGGATGGGGTAAATGGGCTGAGCTAGGCCAGTCCCACTGTATCTCGGCTCCATGAGCCCAGCAGCATACGTGCATGCTCACAAAGGTAATCCAAAAGCACACTTACCTGATTTTGTCCGCTGCACTGTCAGACCTGCAGAGGGAAAAAAGAGGAGTCATGGGATACTGAATCCAATGTCACTGAAATAATTTCAGTTTTAATTATACATTTATATATTACTATTTTAAATACCATTAACAATTGCAATAATAACACAAGGTTTATAACACATAATATACGATTAAGTATTTATTTTTGCATTTACTGACACACTTTTTAGCATTTACCATTGTCACACATCAAGCATCCATTATTGGTATGATAAGTAAAGGTGTGTTTGATAACATTATACAACCTAGTGTTTATCATTCTGTAAACACTGACATAAGCACCTGAAGGATTCATACACATGTATTATCAGTTGATAAATTCTTTAAAATGCACTTTATAATTATAAATTAATACAAATATGTTGTCAAGGATTGAATAACCAGTTCATAACCCAGTTAAGGGTGCTTAAAAGGAGAAATTATTATCATATATAAATATCATTAATCAACTCATCTTGGATCAGAACTTCTGAGACAGGTCTGCTTACTGTTCCCAGAGCCAAAACTAAGCACAGAGAAGCAGCATTTAGCGTTTATGCACAGCAGCTACCATCTAGAACAAACTCTGAATGTTTAAAAAAAAGAGGACTATTTATCTATTCTTGCCTTGCTAATACCTGCTACAGTAAATAGTGTGGGTTACAGTATAGTGTCACTATACAGTAGTTGTACTCTGCGACGCACTGTTCACAGCGATGGCATGTCTCAGTGTGTAATCCTGATTCACAACTCACAACCATGTGCTGCGTCATCTTCAATGAGTCATATTACACTTAGCAGCAATGTCACACTGTATGTTACATAACCATATCTGCAGTTATAGTAGAGGAGTTGAACTTGGCAAAAGCCTGGGATGCAAATACATGGAAATTATAGCAAATGAGCAAACTTGTCCTCAAGTCATCATAATTTCATCAGTCATCCCTAAACAACAACAGATGCTCTGATAATTTTGCAGAAGCAGCTAAAACAATCATAGCGAGTGGTACATAATTAGCCGGCAGCCTGCTGTCACTTCACCAGAAAATGCAGCTGCATGTAGCACACGGAGCAACTGCAGCACACAAGACAAACACAAACAGATGCGGTGAGAGCAAAAAACAAGACTAATGGACATGGAGACGGGTAAGAGTTCTGGAGAGCCAGCGGTGCAGCCTCCAGGCAGAGATGCAGCTGTTTTTACCTGCAGAGGAGACATGACATTCCGTGCCCTCTAAAGCCGGCTACAGAACGCTGCTCTCCCTGCAGCCGCTGCAGACACCCCTCACTAGCTAACACCAGCACAGCAAAGAGAAGAGCAGCTGGAAATCCCATAGGTTTGACAGGTATCGTTCCTAACTCGAGCAAGTGCAGACACAGAGCAAGAAGAGTGCGCGGGAGGGAGAGCCAGAGAGAGACACAAGGAGAGGAGTGGAGGACGGAGAGAAAGAGTGGAGGTGTGGGGAGCGGTAGACGGAGCTGAAGGGAGCTAAGTGGGTGGATACTACGAGGCTAGACGAACAGGATTCTTACACATTTTCTGTTTTTATCAGATCATTCCTACACCATTTTCCAAATAAATGAATTAGCTATTCTGACAATATTAACACCTGTGTGATCACAAATTAGCCTCTTCCCTGTGCAGCTAGTAACTATTTAACCACACACGTTTTGCAGATGCTAATAAAGCTAACTGTGCATCACTAAAAGCCTGAAATTAGCCATAGTACCAGAAGAAACTTTGGTGTAGTCCTGTATTTATTTGCCTCGAGTTTTTTTTATAAGAAGGCTGTGGTTATATGACTTTAACCTTCCCAGCTTGTGCTACAGACCTAGAAATTGTTTCCAAGAGCTGAAATGTGTTACATTTGACTGACATTTAGTGAACAGGTCATCCTTAGTCCGACTCTGTTTACATTTATGTGCTGATCTAAATCTGACACTTGTGGAGAAAAATCAGATATTGCAATATTCTTGTCCTAATACCTTGATGTTGATTTTGTGACAATATTATACGGTTGACAATTGATGCTTTAACAAAATATCTTCACAACGAGATTTTAGATAAATAATCTCCGATAATGTAGAAATAATGACTATGTGGGTTAAGGTAAAAAATAACAGAAGAGCTAGAACAGTTAGGTAACACAGAAAATGTCATCACTTTACTGTAATGCATCCTTTAAAACCACAAAAAGACAACACTTAAGCCATTTCCAATACACAAAATCTCAGAGGATAGTTAGTCTCATTGTCACAATATAATTATACTATCAATATATTGTCCACCCCTACTTCAGACATTTAATATATTGTTTTAGTAAAAAAATTATTTAACTTTATTTAGGTGCCGGAGGTAGAATCTAATACCTGGGACCCTTTTGTTAGCTGCCAAACAACCGTCTTGATAGAAAACAAACCCAGAAGACAGAAAATAATCATTAGCCACCAACCCTGAAAAATAGGTTACACGACAAGCAAGACCCACCTTCAACTAGTTGACTCTTCATACTGTGTTTCATAACTGTATCTCAGGCCAAAAAGAAGAGGTAAAAAGTTCAGTAATGCAGATAGTTCTAAAGTAGTTTCCTGACACACACTTCCTTATCTCATAATAGGTAAGAAATCACGCACCAAGTTTCCTCCTGCCTGCAAGGCTTTACTTTAGGTATAAAATATGAAACTGCATATCACATCCCACGCCACCAGGTATACACACACACACACACACACACACACACACACACACACACACACACACACACACACACACACACACACACACACACACACACACACACACACACACACACACACACACACACACACACACACACACACACACACACCAGGTTCAATAACTGATTTAATGTCCAGACCTGTCACTTGTGCTCCTGTGACAACCGGAGCATATTCTAAGGTGATAAGGAGCTAATGATACTGCCTGTCGCTCAATGCAAACTCAGCTATGGGAAAGTAGAGACACCTATTACTGTACAAAGTCACAAATGGCTAGTCTTGCATGAATTTTAGAAAGGCAGATAACTGGAAAAAGGACAAAAAAGGCATTTTGCGCGAGTCAAGTGCGCAAACACCCTCTATGCTCTTCTCGTTAATGTCACTGACATTACTCCATTTGCACAGTTTAAGCCTCTTCCAAGAAGAATTATTTTAGCTAGTTCAAGGCTTGAATTTGTATTCTGAAGTAGGAAAAGTAGATAAATCAAAAAGCCACAATGAAACAGACAGAAACAAGTTATGTGCCTTTGTGCACCAGTATGAAGGAAGTGCCCCCTAGTGGAGAGTGCATGCAAAAGATAGACTGCTGTGACCATAGATTAAGTAACACATTGACATTTTGAGTTGATTATTGATCCCAGTAGCATTAATCTGCAAGTAACCTGGTAGACAAAATAGATTTTAATTATAATAAAATGCAGCTATACTGCAAAAAAAAAAGAGTGATTCAACAGTTTTAACATATACTGTATATCTTCAGCATTCAGTTTACTGAATGACTATAGTAAAATGTTTCCTGGATTTAGTCCTCCTTCATTAATTCATTTAGTTGTGACAATGTTATTATATTTAGGCATATCCCCCCCCACACACACACACAAACACCCACCCAACAAAAAAAAACACACACACGCACAAACACACACAGCTCACCTCTCCTCTCGGATAAATGGAGTCAAGAATCGAGTGTTGTCATCTTCATGGCTGCTTTGCTGGCTGCTTTGCTGGCTGCTGCAATGTCACATGAAAGAAGTGAGTGTGTCATTCATTCACACACACAGCATGCTTATATTAAACTGAAATTTGAAGGTGTATCTCCATTTCATCTCATGGTATTTAAGAAAAGGTTGTTGTAAGTAATCTCATGATTAAGGGTTATTAGTTACTATGTAAACTACCATGGTATATTTGCCCCTGCAAACAAGAAACACAAGGCAAAAACAAGAAGAAAAGGCAAGGCATATATAGACCCTATTGTGTAAAGTTGACAGCTAATCTTTGTCATTACATTCATTTTCTGTTTTTTTGCACTACATTGTGTAGGCCCCTGCAGGGTAAAAATATCACTTTCTGTCATACATCTCTTGCTGCTGGGTCCCACATCAGCTGTCCAAGATCCTGCAAATTAAGTACCAAATATATATGGCAACTTGGTCTGCCTGGATAAGACTCCTGTCCTGTGGATGCACATACCAAATGATAACACTAGAGGGGGCTATGTGACATGACCTGTGAAAAAGATAAAGCTCCTGATAATAAGGAAGAGTTACAGAGAGAAAATAACAAGCATGAGTAGTTAGAGATTTTGACTGACTTCCCTATTATAAGATTCTGCTGTCATTTGGTCCACACTGACATTTAAAGCTCTGTTGTGTAACTTTTTAAGTGGATTCTTAGAAAAAAAAAGAACTTTCTTTCACAAGTATGTGCTCCTTCATGTGTAATTACTTACGCAAAGAATCTGCCTTTCAGAATCATAGAGAATACATAAGTGTCACTGCCCAATGTAAGTTGAGTGCAAATTTGAGTTGTGCATGAAATGACTGCTAGCTTAGCTACAAGCTAGTAATCAAACACAACAAAGGCTGGAATGGCATTTTGAGCCAACGTTAGCGATCAAACAATCATAGAGAGTTAAAATGTTTTTGAGAGGATTCCCATCTTCTGTTATTGTTTGTAATTATAAGAGTTTATTATTTCATGGATTTCACAAATCTCAGTTTGACATTATGCCATAAACTGTTTAAATCTGAGCATGCGCAACTAAAATCTGCACTCGACTTACATTGGGGAGTGACAATAAGAACGACTCACGCGTATGTATCATAGACAGTTAAAGAAATGGACCAACAGATCCCGTTGTTCTGGACAAAGACCAGTGAAGGATGTTAGGAACACTTTTCAGGTGATATCTGAGCGTTACTGCGCAGCCTCCAACTGAGCTTGACGATGTAGATGTGACGTAAGCAACCTGTCTGAAAGTTTTATGTCTTCTGGTTGCGGTGCAAAGAAAAATCTCAATCATTTCCAATCAGCAGAGACGGAGAGCGTAGGTATACATGTAAGAAGATAACATAGGCACAGGCTATTTATTGCTAACTAAAATGCTGGTTACCTTAGTAATTCAACCTACCCAGCTAATGGAAGGCCAAACTGTCTGCAAGCTTCTCCTGACGATACGGTGATTTGTCGTCTATGTCACAGCAAGTTGCTTGTTTATGACACAATCCATAGCCTAGTTTTACAAAAATGTCTGCTAAGGAGCCATAACGTGAGATACAAGGTAATGGAACCTTTTATTCATTGTTGTATTTCTTTAGAAATAAAAAATGGACAAATAGAGTCTTTAAACGCTTCAGATGTAAAGTTATTCACTGTCGAAGTGGCGTCAAAATGAATGGCAGTCAACGGGATGCTAACTGCAGGTGATGGCTTCATAACATTAAAATGGCGCCATAGGAGCTACTCTTAGAGAGCGCCTCCATCTTTAAAATACGTTAGCCAAAAAGGGACATGCGTCCGCATTTCTCGCTCTTACACCCAGTGTACACGATCGCCAAGGATGGGGAAAAGAGAACTGAGCAACTGCCGGTAGATTTGAAAGCCGGTTGCAGCTGGAGCATCATTCCTATTCTCTAGGGCATGTAATAGAGTTGCCAAGGAAGTTAAAAACATAAATAAAATAACAACTGCAAAGCAACAAGAACAAAGTTCTTTTGCATCAATAATTGGAGTGGCTTTTCAAAGATAGAAAGAGCTTATATAGAGCAAGGGACACTGAAGTTGCCTGCTTTCTTCTCTAAAGGTAATTCTGCATATTTGTGTAAATTCTAAGTTTTATAGTTGCTTGGCTAACCTGGCATGGTTGTGCGTAACTCTAGAACAATGTCTAGGATACTTTTCATCTCGTACGTTGGTATGTAAAGACTTTAAACTGACACTGTATGTTGACATTACAGAGCCAATATCAATGGATTCATTCAGAAATTGACACCTTTTATTACAACATAGCCTACATTAGGTGAAACTTTTGTGTGTGTGTGTGTGGAATATCACTTGAGCTCAAGTCCCCCATGTCTCAGCTCATGTCCTGTCTGCAGCTGCTCTCTCAGAGGGGGGACATGTATGCCATGAATGCAGATGTGTTTGTTTGGGTTTATGCAAGTGTTTATATTTGTATAAATGTGTATATATGATATTATATATCCTTTTCCTTTTTGCATGTTCTTTTGAAATTAAGAACACAGGAAGTTTACCTGGCATGGGCCCCACTGAATTATTCATTGCTCAAACACAATTTGATGGAATATGCACTTTCAAATTGACAGCAAAGAGGTGCAACAACATAATGTCAATTTTATAGCCAGAGGTGCAAGACATTGCAAACCATCTACAGCAGGGATCTTCAACAGGGGGTCCTCTAAATCCCCACAGTTTACTGGCCTATCATCAAGGTAGTAACTAAGGCCAACCACAAATGTGTGCAACATGAGTGTTTAACATTAACATCATTTATAATATAAATTATAATTAAGTGTTAAACATGCATGAAGTTGCATATTAAATTGGGCGTACAATAAAGATGGAGCTATTAACATTTATTCAAATGGATAAAGGTAACTCATCTGGTTTGTTGTTTTCCTTAAACGCTTTGTCAGGTTGTGTGTCTGAAATATTTAAATGCTTGGATGAAATAGAAGCAGTGAAGCCTGGTGAAAGCTACTGCACCACCTCCTCAAAATAGCCCCGCTGTTATCAGCCTGCAGAACACCAGACTCCACTCTGTCTGCAAACTTCCACTGTTCCTAGAGGCACAATATCGCACACAAAATCTGACACACACAATCACATAATCTAACACACACACACACACAATCACATAATCTAACACACACACAGACACATAATCACAATCAGACACACACACAGACACACAATCACATAATCTAACACACACACACACATAATCACAATCTGACACACACACACAATCACATAATCTGACACACACACACAATCACATAATCTAACACACACACACACACCCACACACACTTCCTACTTTCAGATAGTGAGAAGCACCGTCAGAAGAGTGAATCGATCTGAAACATGTTTTAAAATTGTTTGTAGAGTTCCCTAAACACAAACCAGTAAAATACATTAAAAGGAAATATGTTTACGAATCGTAATAGTGTTGACAATGCAACTATGCAACAATTACCGCACCTTCAGAATGGGATTAGTAGTACTGTTTTGTCCGCATGATTGCACCTAAATTAGATTATAGGTGTAGCCTACTACCATTCCAGTTTTCACCGGTACAGTATTATAGGTTACTTGTGAATAACTACGAAATACATACACTATATTAGAGTTTACGCATTGAATCAAGCATCAATTTTTCTGACAACATTTCTCGCTATTTTACTGCAGCTGCTGTGATGCTTTTTTTAACAAAATGTTCAAACTCGCTGTATGTGTGCATGATTATTTCCGGCAATCACTTTGTTTGTGGTTGTTACCATGGTGAATCGTAGTATCATGGCTCCACTCATGCTGCCTTTTTATTGTGGTGGTGCATGCACTTAACTCTAAGTCAACCTACTCGGAGTTGATTAAACCAACTCAGATCAGCTGTTCTGGAACAGAAAAACTCAGTTGCCCATCTCAGGGTAAATCAACTCAGAGATCAAGGTTAGAGTTGCATAAACCTCTTTCCTGAAATGGAACCCTGCACTATTCTTTGTTCAGCATTGCTTTTTTTAATTTATAGATCTGGTAATGTAGCCTGCAGCTGCACAAGATTTCGTATGTCCCTGTTCATTCTGTTTCATACCATATTAGCTTATTTAGCATTTTGTGTTATGGCAAGCACTTTGAATTGATGAGGTCCTGTACAAATAAACCTACCTTGCATTGCTGCAGGTGCAGCTCATGTTAGAACAAGAGGAGCTGAATCTTATGAGAACATCCTCCTGTTAACGCACAGCGTGTTCACAGCCAACCATTCTGTACTCTGGCTGTAAAGCCTGAGCCAATGTGCATGCCTCTAGCCAGACACTGCTATTTTTATTGTTACAATGATGCTATTTTTGGAACAATCTTTCATTATATATTAGGCAGTCCAAAAACTGCCCTCAATGCAGCAATAATAAAGTTAATGTTGGCAAAGGTGCTGACTTGATTGAAAATATCTATGCGAATATGGGGTACAGCACACTGTTTCCTGAACATGACAAACCTATATCAATAATTGAGTTGTAAATAAATTTACATATAATTGAGTTAAGATAAACATTAAGATCTGGATTATTCAAGTCACTCCCACAGTGCTTTAAGCCTATAGATGTTTGGTATATACTACATGCAGCTAGTAATAAGTAGCAGATTGAGGAGGAGCCATGTCGTCTTAATGCCATAGCCTGACGTTAAGCTGAAGAACGCTTGTTAGAACAGTCCACATTACAGCCCGAGGGGGAGCCGGGCTGTACTGATGGCGCGCTGGATAATGAAGCATTTCACACACAGTGAGATTGTCGGGGTTATGCAATCATGCCTCTGGAGACTTGATGTTTTCCACTCACACAAAGATAACATATTGATGGAGTGAGTAACGAAGTTGTTCCTGTCCTGCCATCTGTTACCAGTGATAACTCTTAGGATACAGCAAAGAAATAACTACCAGCTATTCTATTTTTTTAAATAAAAGAACTGCACTTGTTAATACACTGTGGATATGACATTATGTCCCAAAAATTATAAAAAGGCCATGTCCAACGACTTGTGCCATGACTAATTTGAGTACAATGAAGCAAGCAGAAGGTGGGCGTGTTGTATGAATTTTGCTAATGGAAAATAAATGGTTCTGGTTGACTCAATTTTACCATGACTACAACGGTAATGGCTCTGAGCTCAGTGCATTATCTGACGGCACCAGGGAGTGCTCCAAACTCTCAGGTAAAATAAAATCATGACTTAGCTCATTGCAAAACATAAACTGGTCAAAAAATATTGTTACTTCAAAAAAAGTTTAAATCTTGTATTAGAACTGAGTTCTTTTGGTGTATTCAAAGTATCTTTGTGAGTCCTCCACATGAGTTAATTCATAGAACCACAAATAAAACTGATTTGGACAGTTTGCAATCTTTGTATATATTTTCTTAATTTGAAGGGACTGATGGACAGCATTGGTGTATGGTATAGTATAACCAGATACAAGTACACATTGCGGCTTTTCCTGATTTTAGTAACACTCAACTGAAAATGTTGCATACTTATTCTGAATACTTTTGGTCTTATATTTTTATAAACTACAACCCCTCAACACACTCATTTAACATGTTTAAAATAGGCAAGTAATTTTATTGAAATTACTGAAATACTTTAACTTTGAGGTTTGATTGATTTTCTGGACCCTATGCCCTTTCCTCTAGTGCCACCATCACATACTGTATCTCAGGTGTCAGTATACCTTATCTCAACCGTGCATCTGATTAGATGAACCCGGTTGATTTTGTAAGCCCTTTAACCTTTCCTCTAGTACTGCTGTCGCACCAACCTTTAGTTTTAGATAGCCCTAAAGTATCATGTGAGCCCTTTGTTTTTCACAGCCTCACAAGTGTAAATTTATGATCCCAGGAGTAAGAAGTCCGTTAGCGTTGGTGTCCATGTGTCTGCATTCTGGTCAATTCTTGGAGTTTAACAATCATTCCCATGAATTATCATTTTAGCAGTTCAAATTTATGAACTTTAGATTTTTGTAAGCTTAACCTGACTTCAGTTGTGCCCTCTAACCTTCACAAGGTGCTACTAAAAGAGCAAAGAGAGAAGACTCAGGATAACAAGAACGCAAAAATACTGAGAAAAGCATCTTACAAAATTAACACTGTAAAAACCTTGTATTGAACTGTGTGGACATTAAAAAGCTGTTGATCAATCATTAAACCCTGAAAGATTAATAGAGATCTCAAGCTACACAGAAGTGTAAATGTTTTAAAAGACCAGCTTTACTCTCTTTCAGTGATTGATACAACACATTAGTGCAGGTAGCCTTGAAGCAGCATGGAGGAATTAGGTAAGATGTGGGGAGAAGAGGGGAATGAGGACAGGTGAGTAGAGAGGGCCCATACCAACCTGCTCTCACTGACTTGCTCCTTCTTCTGTCGGACCTTCAGCCACTTCCTCAACAGAAAACGCTTTCGTCGTGGAGAGGCACTTGGCGTGGAGCAGCGCGACCAGGAAGAGGTGGCATCTTCATCGCTGGATGGTGTAATCTCAATGGAAGGCAGCTGGAGGTACTCCTTGGAGCCAGAGCGGGATTGGGCTGGGAGGTGGCCGCTGGTTAGTCGCCCCCTTTCTAGCTCCCTCTCGCTGGGCACATTCCTCATGCGCCGCATCTTAAAGCGTTTGCGTCGCAGCGTCGGGGTTGAAAAGCTGGATCGCACAGAGCCATCCGACACTGCGTTGGCTCCTCCGTCTGAGTATACTGGAGCATCGCTTGGGACACTCACCTGGAGCGAAGGGGGCCTAAGAGTGTCACTCATGGTCCTGACTAGCTTTCTAAAATAATAATACAACACCTACTTTTTTGAGATCCTTAGTTAAAAGATCTGCAAATGCTGCAGCTTGAAGGGCTATTACCTGCAGAAAAGTTGAGCTATGAGCAGATGAGGCACCTTACAGATCTGTGGCATTCCTTGGAGGACCTCTCACAGACCCCTCAGGTCTGCTTGATTATTTTAAAGCCCACTCTGTGTGCCAGCCAATGGATTGAAAGACTGGCTGAGAAGTCCTGATAACAGATATCTTGGGCCTGACTAAGTCCTTCTGCTGCTCCTCAGCTGTTGGTTGATATGTATCAGCTTGGTGGCTGGCTGACAGACTGTGAAGAGCGGTCTAGTGGCAGTAAACTCAGGCTGGAGAGGAGAGGGCTGGATAAGATAACAAAGGCGGCTTCTGTTCTGAGAGCAACAGATGAAACATGTATAAGGTCTGTCAGGGAGTGTAACACAACTCCTTTGCTGGTCCTCCCCAGGCACCGGCAGGCCAACACACACACACACACACACACACACACACACACACACACACACACACACACACACACACACACACACACAGCTACTGTTGAAGCTGCCAAAGCTGTTACCTCAGCTGATGCTGCTACAGTAGTGCAAAAGAGTAAGGCACCAACTGTTAGCCCTTGATTATTGATGCAGATATTGTGTAAAGGCTGGGAGGTTATTTGTTGTCACTTTGTGCTCGTTTTAAAGTTGCTGCAGCAGAGGAAGTCACCGTCAGTCCGGATTGTGCCCATGCTGGAGGGTAAGGTCCGTCTTGTGCCCCAGTGTGTCGCCGTCTTCAAGCAGTTACTGCCTACAGGTTAGAGGGAGGTGATAGGACTGCAAGGCTGAGGGTGATGATGACCAAGATAAGCAGCCACACTTTAAACACATAAACAAACACACACATGCAGGCACATCATTTAAAAAGGCAGGCATAGTGTACAGGAACACATACAATCAGATACCGTGATGACTAGTCACATGAAACAGGCAGCACTAGTGATTACATTCACAAACACACTCACACTTTATCAAATTCTGATCTACTCAACATACAGTGCCTACTCACCACCATGCACCAGCCCGAGTGTGTCACTCCCTAACACCTTTCTTCCCTAATAACTTCCCTAAGTGTATCACAGACCTTTAAACATTATGTCAATTTCCACAAACAGTGGTGGCCAACTGCTTTATAGGTTAAACGGCATCCGCAAACATTATAAGAGTACACCACAGTGAGGCGTTTGCTCACAAAGGAGAACACTAAAGAACCTTCCACCCAAATGTTAAACCTTGACTAAGGAGCAATTGTGCTAACTGCCTATTTAATGAGAAACCCTTGAGAATTGCAGAAGGCAGGCCAATACAAAACCTGTCAGTTTTGCAGGTGCAACTGCCAAGCAAACAGAACAAAAATAAAAGAAATTGAGAGAAAACCGTCACAAAAGGAAACACACAGAGTTGAATGGGAAAAACAAAGTCAATAGTCAACACCACTGTCTCCATTCTTCTTCTAAGATACGCTGTTAGAATTATGGAATTATCGCTCGCTTTACACATATGGCTTTCTCAGCTGGTCATCTATGAGGTGAGAAACAAATAGCAGGGGTAACGGGTATGTGCCTGCTGAGATAGAACAGAGAGCACGCACTGTTTGCACAGAAATATTATACAACCTAAGAGTACCACCCACTACCACTACTACTACTACTACTACTAATATTATATTATATTATATTAATTATTATATTATATTATTATTATATAATTATTATTTCCCAATTAAATACATTAAACATATAGAGTGAAAAATATTTATACACAGCTTATTTAAGATAAGTTTTTAAATCTGGCCAAAAGGTTTAGCCAGAATGTTCCAGTGCCAAGAACCTTTTCAGAATATAGAACACATTTGCTGTCTAGATTGACAACATCAGAAATGTGAAAGGGGCTAATTTGTAACTGCTTTGGAATCGGAACAAACGCTGTCTCTATTGTAAATCTAAGCTCTGACTCAGAGAGGAAAAATACAGTGCAATAAGTTAGCCTAGAGGCAGTGAAAGCATGAAAAAGCCAAGTGAGGATAGGCCTGATCTTACAGTTGATCCAAGAGACTTAACAGAAGCAGGATTTGACAACTGCACTACAGACGATACTATAAGGCCAAGACAAAAAAAAAAAAGAGTCCAGAGTTTCTGGCAGAAGGTTTTAAAGGAACAACTAAGCAGCTAAAGGGATTATAAAACTCATATCTTGCATCCTGAACCTTGAACATTAAGGACTGCTGAACTATAATGCAGACAAGAATGACGAAGAAGAATAAATACATTTTGAGTGTAAGTGAGTAACCTATGACTGACATCCACAGACACAACTATCATAGCAAAGCAATGTAATGTTCTAATAAATATTGTGCCCTTTAGTTAGAACATAAATGCAGAATAAGACTTAAGTTGGCACCATAAGTCATTCTAGCAGAATTTAAATACTTTTTTTTAAGTACACTAAAACATTTCCATTTTTAAAATCAGGATGTTAACCATTTAAACCATGTAACACCGGCACATTGCATCAGTTTGTTCATCAGTGTAGCCTGACCGGTTGTGTCAAAGGCTGCAAGTAGGTCAGCAAGCACAAACACTGAGCACTGACCGCAATCTGCAGCTATCAAAATATCAATGGAGATAATGAAAGAAGCACGACTGAGACTGCTTTGCCAAGAATGACTAACTTTTTCAATAACTTTGTCAAATAAAAGTCATTTGGAGATAGCCGTATGTCTTTCCCCAGTAAATACCAGGTACTGAACTAGAATTAGCCATGAGGTGCAGATCGTTCTCTTTTCTCATTTTGAGGCACTATAGATGTGAATTCAAACACTGCTGTCTGTGTAATAGAGATAGCAAGCCAAATATTAAGGGCTCCCTTTGGATTTTAGCACAAATTCATTCACAAATATTTGACTCGAAGCAATTGGACTACTTAAAAGGTCAGTGCTAAAAGAAAGGAACACTGTGCACTTCAGTGTGCAAATTCCCCATTCTTGGTGAAATAAAACCTTTTAAAATTCGGACTTTCGAAAGAGATTTGTTGTTTACATTGCACTCAATAAAAGGAACAAAACACATCTCAACTATTTTAAATTACAAATAGTTAAATATTTAAGGTCTAAATTAGACATTCAACCATATACATTAGTTTACTTCTTCACATAATCTTTGTTTTCTGCTATAACAAATGGCTCAAAACTTTGTACACTGCTTTTTATTAATAAAAAAATAATCAATGAGAGAACTATTAGACAAGCTTTAAAAATACAAGTATTTAATCAAATTAAAACAATATAAGAACCCAACCTTACTATGTTTTTACAATGATGTATTCTTCTAATAAAAGATGCAACTGGGTCATAACTAAGGATGTCTTTGTATGTTACAAATGATTAAGATAGAACAGACAAATCATAGATAAAAAAAATTAGCTATTTCACCTCTCCACTTGCATTAACACATTATGATGAACTCATTCTTTAGTATTCATTAGAATATGTGGGAATATTATGTAGGCATGTTCCACCGGGGCACTGTTTATGTTCCAATAAACAAGTGCAATGCAGAGTTAAGCAAATGCACACATAACCACACACTTTCCGACCTGGAGGCGAAGTGGGAAGGTGGGGAGATATCATGCATTAATAATAACGTTTCCTGTTACAGTTTCACACCTTCTAGTAGCCTCAGGTAATGCTTCGGCACCGCAGGGCTTAACTTAGCCGAGCAGGTGATGTCATGGCAGAGCATATGGGCATGGTTGAGAATTTAGTTAAAGAGTGTTGTTTCTGCCAAGATTTTTATGTGATGACTTTTTTTCAAGTCATGTATTAGAAAAGAGAAACTGTGAAACACTGCTCTCTAGCTGGGAAGTGTGTTGATACACCTGTGCAGTGTAAGTACACTATGATAATATTAAAAAAATAAGAGTACACAGCAGGACAGACCCTTATGGTCGAGCCGTCTTGTGTCTCAGTGCCTTGTGTACTCTGCCATGCATACGTTAGCGGAGTCAACAGATGGACCTACCACTGAGACACTTTGCTGTTACAGCTGAGATAGAGATCACAGTTTTCCATCACCATGATGGCTACACAGCCCACAATGACCTTTGTGATTACATGCCTTTTACGCGTCATTACTGACCATCAAAGTTCAGCTCTATTGTTCAGCTGGGTTTCTATTCTTAGCGCTGTGTCAAAGAAAGACCGTGGGCAGATTACAGAGGCATGCTGATGCTGATTGAACTCGAAGTTGTACAAATATATGCAGCATTAGGTGCTCTCATTAGTCAAATTAATTATATACAGTGGCACAAAACAGAGCCTCTGAGGACTGGGAAATGGAGGATAAACTATGATCAACAACAGTGAAGAGGCCGTTGCAACAATCCTTAACAATCTATCTGTATAGATACAGGATAAAAAAAGGTCTGGAAGCTGGATGCTTGTACAAATGTATTTAAGTAAATCTCGGTAAATCTAACCTGAAATAAGATAATTATTGAGCTATAAAACTAATAAATGGCCAAAACGGATGTGAAAACCATCCATCTGTCTTTGGAAAGGAAAGAAGATCCACAAGTGCATCTAAAGTAATTTATTCCATATTCTCCTTGGCAAATTAAATTATTGAGAGACCCTGTGCAAAAAGATGGAGAAAGTAATGATCCTGATAGGCTGAATGATCGGTTACAACATCTATGACCAAAGAGCAAATGTAGGAAGTGCCAAAGGAAACCAGGGTCCAGAGGTTCCTTCTATGAACTCAACTCAATACTCCAACTTTGAATACCAACAAGTCAAATTAACATTCAGTTTATTACACTCATGTGTTTTGTAGTATATTATTTATGTGAAAAAATAAACAACACATGCAAGAAAGAATGTAATAATCTGAGTGAAATGTGATACTGTGTGTACTGTGAGCCCCCTTCATCTAACAAAAGCTCTATTTTCAAAAGGGGATAAAAAAAGGAGACAAATAAGATGAAATAATATTTTCACATTAAATATTTATACCCTGTCTCTGCGTGATCTTTTTCTCAGAGGCAAGATGCTATTGATGTGCCCATGGAGTCCATACTAAACAAACCACTCCCCATATTAAACCTGACCATTGAGCAATCACTCATTTATGTAGGAGTGCACCAGGGTTACGATATCCTGTCATTACGATAGGACTACTAGCGATGGGGAAATATTGCATGCACTGTGAAGCTATGATGAGATTATAAACCCTGCTCACATAACAGGCTTCACTCCATCTTACCTTTTGCCTTTCCTGTGCTACTTTACTGTATAAATCTGTATGGGCACTCCAGTCACACGAGCATCTATTTGGATGCAGACTTGCTGTAAAAACAAACAACAAATTGTACCGCAAAAGAGCCGCAATCAAAACAGACTACTTTCTTTTATTTTTTGGGATACATTAACAGCTACAAAAAGCTAAAAGACTATCCCCACAAGGCTTCCTCACCAATTTTGAGGGTTTTCATTAGCTTATATAAACAAACTTTCAACATACAGCTACCTAAATTGTGTAGTCTGATATGCCAAAAGTGCACACTTCTTAATGAGAGCAGCCATGCAATCGTTCTCCAGTTGTCATCCCAAAAAGAGCTGCCTCCTCCTCTTTGGTCCTTGTCTAGAGACTTTCAGTACTGATTAAAGCCATAGCTTTCATCACTTATTTAGACGCCATGCCTAAAAATAGCCTAGTTACATTATGGAAACAGACACAGCTCTTTGGTGCAGTATGTAGTATCAACATAGTATGTAGTATTGTGTAAATCCGTAGTGAAGACCAGAGAGTCACAACTGAGATGAAAGGGAGCTCAAAGAAACTGAATCAAAAGTTTCGGAAAAAAATCGGACTAAATGAGGTTGGTTGGTTTCAAAATTTGTTGTGAATCAATTTGAGTTGAAAGAAGAAAAAAAACATGCCGTTGCAGAATAATGCCTCATTTTATATCTACGTGTTCTTCACAAAGTGTCCAAGGAAGGAGAATCCAACAACATCAAATGATCCAGTAAAACAGCTTGTCATTAATAAATAAGTAACTAAATGTGTATACTAATGCACAGGTATATCTATTGCAAAGTCCACCTTGGAAATAACATGGATAAGATAAGGGAGAGCAGCAACTTTTGGTGACTTTGATCAGTATCGGCCCTAAAGAGATTTAAAAAATGCCACCAAAAAGTGAACTGAATCAAATTAGCTTACATAAGTCCATAATAGGCACCAAATACAAACCCAGTTTCTGGTTCTTAACATAACGGCAAGATAAGTATTATATTATAACTAAATAAGATCTGATTAGTTCTATTAGACTCTCATTACCAAAATGAGAAGCCATTAGTGAGGCTAGTTAATGAATTGATGACCAGACAGTATATTTGGACTCCCATTTGTTGTTGCTAATAGGAATAGGTTTATGTAGCTGTAGGCTGCACTGACACTAACGCAGTACTAATCTTGTACAGGTGGACCCCAAACTCTGCAAATTCCTTTACTTTAGACTCCTAATTACATCCTTCTCAGATTTTAAGATAATATACCAACCCATGTCGTCAGAGCATATAAATTCAATTAAATCTTTGGAAATATATAAAAAACCTGCTAGTTTTCCCTTTTGGAGCTTCAGCACATAACGTTCTCCCATCTCAGGGTGTGAGACTGTACCCTCTTTTAGATCTGTGCTGCTCTCAACTTCTCATAGATAATTAAGTCACAATCATGTGCTCTGCACTGTTTGCTGACAAACTGAATCGTTTAACATTGTTTAATGAATGGATGAATGAATGGATGTATGTATTTCACATAGTCAGGTATTCAAACTGATAGTTGAAACCTTGCTAAAAGTCCCTTTACCATAATGTGATGGAGTGACATATCGGTGAATATGGCCGTAAGCTTTCACAGTTCCTTCTTTTCCAGTAAAAACACCAATATGAAAAAAAGGGTCCACTAAAATAATTTAGGAAAAGGATTGTCAAATATCAATACACAGGAAATCCATGCCTAGACCACACAACAAGACCACAGAAAAATGTATAAAAGGAAGAAAGCTCAACCGACCAAACACATTCTCTAGAACTGATGTTTTGATAAAAAACCTATAGAACTGTAATTTCAATAGACTGTAATAGAAATTCTTATTGGCAACGTTTATAATAAACAACAAAAGTAATTATAGGTTGCTGATGTTTATGAGACATTTAGAATGTACTCTGGGAGAAATCTATGACCAGGGTCACCATTATAACACCTGAAAAGACAGGACAATAATCAGTATATCAAAATTTGACATAATCAACAAGTGAAAAGTGTTTGTCCAAAAAAACAACCCTTTAATTATACTGAAACATCTCATGCTGTAATATAATCTATAAAAACGATTGTACTTTACTAACGAGTTAAAAACAACTGCACTTTATTTTCACCAACTGCCATTTCCTGTGAGGTTAAGAGGCATTTTCTCAGGCCTGACAGCCACAAAAAGCTGAGAGAAGAGAGGATATCGGAAACTGGGAGACTTGACACTGTGGGATGCATTCAAAGTGGTCTTATTCACACACACAGAGACAGAGAGAGAGAGAGAGAGAGAGAGAGAGAGAGAGAGATAGAGCACCAGCAATAGCCACAGTAATGGCTCTTATTGAGCATGTTGCTTCTCTTGTCTTGCTGAGTACGTTGGCACAACACCTGAACAACATCACGGTCAAGAGTTGTAGAGAACTCTTTTCTTAGGTGATGCAGTCATTGTGTTGGTTAATAAATGTCTGAAAGTGTCAAGTATTGTTTGCGCTAAAAATAAACCTGTGAAGAGACAAAAAATTCAGATCATCAGAGCAACAGATCACACACACACACACACACACACACACACACACACACAGCTACTGTTGAAGCTGCCAAAGCTGTTACCTCAGCTGTTAGTATGTGAAATATAAAAACAAAAACATAGAAACAGAAAAAAGAAACTAGTCATTTCCATGACTGTGGACCACTAACTTAAATGTAGGTTGCTCATGCAGAGGAGGGGATCGATCGCCCAACCTTGCGACTGATGCTAACAGCGCATGCCAGGTGCAACAACAGCATGTAGCCTACATGTTTAAACAATTAACTTTGATAGATGTTTATTTTAACACTTATTACAGTTAAGTGCTGCGAACACAGCAGGCAGCAGGAACTGGACCGACGCAGCAGGGGAATGATGAGTCCTTCGCTCCAAAAGATGCAGGACATTCCGAGTTCTGCGACATGCGGCAATCAATGGGACTATGTTGTGTAACGCCCTACTGTTTAATCCACGCAGCCTACTTAATCAATGTCGAGGTAGGCTTTACACTGTGAAACGGACGAGTTTTCCTTGATTTATTAAACTGCTTGCTACACTGAGGTCGTTTCGGGTTGACAGCTCAACGCGTGTCGAAAGCACCTAGGCTACTGTAAAGTCAAACTAAGCAGTGTAGTTCAGAGGAAAAGTCTGACATGTTTCACCGGCGTCTGAGCTCCGTTTTACCTTCGATTTAAACTCGCCAACTTACACAAACGTGTCCGTCCCCCAGACTTGCTCACCGAGAAGGTCTCCGGAGGATAACTTCATAGACGGCGCTCGTCCATGTTTACAGGTTAAATAAATCCGGGTAATGTCGGCTGCTTTGTTTGGCTAACTCAAACCCAGGCATCTCGGAGGCGGAGACCTCAGCCTGTTACTTTATGGATGAGAGCCGCACAGAGCAGACCACCGAGCAGTGACCTATCGGTGTCTGGCCAAACACCACCAATCAACTCCCTCCGTTAACCTATTAGTGGCCCGAGTGCTGCTTCTTATCGAGCTGATTTTTAATACCCATGGTATATAATGATATTATTCCTAAAATGTATCTCTGGACCAGGGTTCATTTGGTAGCCTGTTAAATTTGTTCACAAGATACTCCCTACACTCATTTGATAGAAAAGGCACTGATAGGGAATGCATAAAAACATGTATTCTTTATATTATATAGTATGTGATATAACATTTTTATCCAATCAACACATTGGACAAAAGCAGATATGAAGTGTACTCACATGCCATCTATAATTGTTCCAGGGTCCTTGACATGAAAAGATTTGAAGGTGATATTTTTTAGATAATTATTTCGGCAATGTACTCTCATTAGATCAGTGGTTATTTAGCCTAATGAGATTTACAGTGTCCAATCCAAAACTATGTGTTTTTTTAACAATGATTTATCCATAAAAGACCCTTTAATTTAAAGGGAAGATTACAGCCTGCAGTGACTCGTCATGTCACAGATCATAAAACCTGACCTTTTCCGCCTCTTTGGGAACAAAGGGTTAAAGGTTACAGACAATGTGAGCAGTCTGTCGGGGTGTGATTAAACTGTGTGTGTTTGTACATTTCCACAGCACCCTCTCCGAGTGTGACTTTTTCTAGGGTCTTGTGCACGGAGAATGCCAAAGCCTGTTGTCAACTCGGTTCTCGTTTTCTATGGACTACTTGAACAATGTCTCTTTTGATAAGGAAGTGACAGAAAGAAAGAGAGAGAGAAAAAAGGCAGACAGTCCAACAGATGAGACAGAGACAGATCTGCAGTTATTATCTTAAAACAATCAACATCATTCACTCAAAAAAGACTTACTAGAGAAATAAGGCTTCTGAGAAAGCCTCTTTAGCTTGAATCTGTCAGTTAACTTGTGAGATACATTTTGATCTTCCCGGTGTATTTGCTGAACAGAGATTTCAACCAAACTACAAGTGGCATGTGATGTTCATTACAGTGCTATTTTGCCATCCGGATGAAATCAGATATAATTAACCTAAGCTAGCTACAAACACATGGTGAAGGGACTCCATTAGGATCTCCCAGGTGTATGAATAACTGGTATTGACTGACAAGAATTTTCAGAAAAAAAGAGAATTTAAATGTTTTTTTTGTTTGTTTGAATTTAAAACAATTTGTCTTCCGTGCTTCTTCTAAATTGCTGCCAAAGTCTGTGCGTCAGCGCCCAAGTGTTTCTCTTGTGTGACAGAAAGCTACACTATCCGTTTCTCTAAGTTGGGTACTCAGCCTGGAAATAGTAACTGTTTGATAAGACTCCAATTATACAGTGACAGGGTTTCGTTACAACGAGCCAGTGCTCTGAGGAATAGCAAATCACTACAGGTTGCTGTTGTTGTGCAGTCAGGGAAAGTAATTCATGGCACACACTTTGGAACTACTTTGCCATTCATGGACAACACAGTACTGCCAATTGGCCAGCTTGTATACTCATAAAATCCCACATCAGTTATCCATTAGCCCACATGCACAGAGCGCTGGTGTCAAAACAAGAAGAACCCTTTACAATATAAGACAACAGCTGTGTCTGAAACCACCCCTTATTTAGTATATACACTTTATTTACCCTACACCATTTTCATTGAAGTGTCCGTATTTTGAAAGTAAAAATGTATCCATCATTTAGTGCCCTCAAAAGCTCCTATACTGTAAAAAACTCCCAATCCCAAAATGCAATGTGTCACAATTTGAAGACCCTTTACCCTTGTGGGACTCTGCACTCGTCAGTAATGACGCAAAATGAGGATGATCCATAAATGTGAGAAACCTCGATTTACTGCTCACTTTGGAACAAACTACTGAGTCCCTGTGAAAAAGGAAGTAGGGAACGAATGAATGAATGAGGGAGTGATTACAAAAACAGCTCTATTGTGAAAAATATGGCTTTCAAAATTATGTTAAAAAGTAATATGCCTCAAAAATATGTTTTATTAACTCGTTTCTGTTATTTTGTCCCTTCTGTATGTCTTCTTAAAAGTGTAGGTGTCCATACACTTGCAGTGACATGTAACAACCCATCACCTGGTTGAGTTGTCACCATTAGATTTATGTGAATACTTTACTGTAGAAAAGAAAAAAGCGGAGTGCCAATGAGAAGATGATGTGTTATGAGAGTTTGAGGCATTTCAGGAGTAGGTAAGCCTGTACAAACCTTCAGTAATTAGTTGGGTACTTTGGTGTGCTCATTTGAGCTACCATAAAACCACCATTAGCACATACACATGTACAATCAAGTTAACATAAATGATGCTGGTGATGCCATTTTCTATAATGTCTCTGCCTCTATGAAAAATGTTTGCTAACTACATGTGTGATAGAGAGTGATAGAGTTTTAAACTAGGCTGAAGGTGCGTCCTGCAAACCTCTAGTCCATGCTGCCAGCCAAATGAGCAACTGGAGAAAATTCAACAATGTCATGTCCCTATATCTGTTGGAAACCTGTACTGGTCTCAGGTTCATTACCCAATTCTTACAAAAAGTTATTTTTAGCACTGTCTGGCTTACCCTATTACTGACCCATCATCTGAAACAGTTTTGAGGTTCAAGCTACCTCAGATTGACAGACATAGGCAACAGTAGTGGATGATGAGGTAAACAAGGGAGGCTATTTACATGTGCGTTACTAAATTGAGACATATAGCTGTACTGCACAGCCTGCTGCACGGTACAATTTAATACTTGTAATAATTTATGAGTCTCTGAGGGCTGGAGAGATAGAATACAAGGGAGGAAAGTGGAGAAAAGGAGGGTAAAAGAAAAAGAGGGATGGAGAAAGAGATGGACAGAATGAGATGGACAAACGGTGGCAGATGTAGGCAAATTATTGGCAAAGTTATAGCAACGCTCCAACACTAAATTCATCCCACCGCTCAGCCTCAAACTGATTGTGTAAGTCTTCTAGTAGCTGTGCCAAGAAAATCTGAATCCTTCCGAATCTTGCTACATACCGAAGTATTTCTAATTCATCAAAAAAGTTGCTGAAATATTTAGTTGAAGATGAAGATCTTAGGATACAATTAAGAGCTCCAGAATAACTACTAATTGGAGCCCGTTGTGACACTCTTTTCTTAACTGCTGTTTCCAAAGCCAAAAATCAACTTTAAACCTCAAATTATCTATAATTACTTTCTTTGATTCCCTAAATTAAAGCCTACTGCCAGTGTCATCGCCAACACAGCACAAACCTCTTCCTATAGAAGGTGTCAAAAATAAAACGAAATTACCATTCAAATTGTCTGATGGGTAATCAGGCATATTTTCTCTTGCTTCACCTCAATTATCCATATCCTTCTTCCTTAAATGTGAACCTTTCATTGTGTTGCTATAGAGAACATTTTGCATCGTCTAATTATGTGCAGTGTAATTTCAGCAAGGTTCAGCGTTGACCAGGTTAGGGTTATTGGCTTGGAATGAGATCTTTTGCAATAACAGACAATACAAAAGAACAAGAGTTATTGTTTCTTTATCACAGCATTTCCCTCAATTACCACGACAGAAGAAGCAGATATAAATCCATCTGTATCATGTTTCTCTTCTTTTGCATTTAAAATACATTTTTACATTAGAGTCTGCACATTTACTTTGGAACTATAAGCAAATCATTGTGGCATTACCAACATCTCTTTCAGAAATTATCCACTGGTTTTTACATTTTATAAGAAAAACTCAAGAATGCATATATTAATGTGCTATTTCAGACCGAGGTTTGACATCTGTCATAAAGCTGTTATTTATAAGCAAGCTTTGATATTTCAGTGACAGAACATCAACAACATGTAATTATGCAGCCACCGTCATGAGTGTACAGTCACCTGGAAACAGCTACAAGTAGGTAATTAGGGCTGGAAAAAACAGGTCCTTTTCCAGCTGTAGCTGAAGAAAATGTTGACTGCTTTATATTCATTCTCTGAGGAACACAGTATCAACTGTTCAATAGTACGTATTGAGGAAAGGTTTTTACTTTTTGACATTAATGGATTTATTCTATTTTGCTAGATCCCCAAATCACCCCTGTTGTTGTACAATGCAACCCTAATGTGTTAAATTAAACAACCTCTCAGATTACACTCGCCACATAATTCCTACAATGAGCCTGATTTATGAGACAAAAACACACAGCATGTCAATACTTTGTTGCCTTTTATAACCTTTTCATACTAGCACTGTGCAGAGGGAGCAACTTGGGATGAAGCATATACAAATATGATTCAACAGGTGTAACAGTCCCAGACCCTTGGAAACTGGGAATACATTTAATTTCCTTCTCAAAAGACAATTAGCAGTTCACATATTATACATGAACCGTTTGATGTGTCATCTGCAAGCCAGAAGCCATTCATAATATAACGTTTGTTCAGAATTAACGTCTAATGTCCACTGAGACCAACTGTCATCTTTTTCTCTGAGTACATACTTTCAGTGCTGTTGTAAATGAGTCCTGTCTACATGCTGTTGCAATTTAGCAGAGCAGACAAAGCAAAAAAATGAGAAAAATTGAAATGAAATGAAATGTAGGCAACGTGCTATTGGTCTAACATTTTTCAACAAAGATTTTGATAGAGTATATTTCCAACAAACATCCATAATAAAAACTATATGGACAGTAATTTGAGGTACCATTAAAAAAAAACTTTTAAATATCATAAATTGGCCAAATGTTAGCTGTTATAGAGCGAGCCAATAATCATCTAAGCTTACACAAACAGCATTACTTAAAAAGGTACCTTGTAGAGTTTTCAACCAATAGTAGCGCTATGGAGCTATGTTTTTACAAGTGCGGTTTCTCTTGCATTAAAAAACTCCACAAGGCACCTATAACCACGGATAGCAAAGGATGTCATGGCCATGTTCCAGCTGAGATGATCCACCTGTTGCATTTAAATTCATCTTCGTAATCGGTGGTAAAAAGGTTCCAAAAAAAGATCTTTAAATTATATGTCTAATGCAATTACACCGTGCTACATCTCTAATGTGATCTATGAAAAAAAAAAGAGAATAGATTCACAGGCTGTGACAATCAGAGAAAAGATGACACACGGAGGGGAGATGGCGTCAGAGCAACGATCACATGATAAATTCATTGACGATACAAAGACATGTTTTAGGTCCAATTAAGATCAGGACCATTTAGCACGGTCTCTATCCACATAAATCTGCCATCATGACTGTGTTTGCTCTACTGTGCTGTTGTTAAATAGCTGGCACAAAGAAACAAAATCGGGGTTTTGACAGTTTTACGGTTAAAAAAAACAAAAAACTGCCTGGACTAGGGCTGCACAATTAATCGCAATATTATCAAAATTGCAATATGGACTAGTACAATATCCAAATTGCAGGAGCGCGCAATATTTCTTAAAGGCAAAATATGTGTCAAATCGTTCTGAATGAAGTACTGTGGCGCTGCAGAGACCTCCCGGGCCACAAATCATATCCTACACACTACAGATTCATCTTTGTTTGGTCAGATCCTCACAAAAGATCGCACTGTAAACATTTTTATTATTTAAGATTTACTATTAGTCAACAAAAATGAGAATAATGATACAGACTTGATCATTTTCTTCAATATTTTTGAATCCCATCGCAATTGCAATATCAGTCAAAATATTCAAAATAAGTATATGTTCCTTATATCGTGAAACCCTAGCCTTGACAGATGTAAATGTTACTAGTTTTAGTAAAATAGAGCCAACATTACTATAGCACACTGTACAAGTACACAACAATACAAACTTAAATTCTGTTTAAAAACAAAACACTCATCCCTTTTATATATAAAAGGTATCTATAAAAAGGTATATTGTTTTCACTTTAATGACTAGGCCAGGTTGAAGTCCACATGGAATAATGGCAGTTAAAATGGATTACAAGAGGGGAAAAGTCTTCTCGTCAGCAAAAAGTAATAAAATGTAGGGCAGCTTAAAAAAACACTGGGGCGAAAATACAAAGCTTTCATACTGTATGTATTGCGTAAAGGGCCCACCTGCTCTTTAAAATATAACTGAATGTAGAAATGACTACAAAAAAACATTGAACTTACTCCCATTTAAGTTGTGCTACATATGGCTATGGCTCAATTTCAGTCTCCATGATAACTGTGTAGTGAATCGGTTTATAAATAGGTCACGGTTCTTTACAATTACTCACAGAGACCTTCGCCTTTAATCAGAAGAAGGAACCACTTCCCAAAGAGAATGAAACTGGGAAATCCTTCCACTCAATTAATCTGGCAGTTAAAACATAAAAGGAGGCTTCTCCTACTTTGGAACATAGAATACAAGCCTGCATGTACGAGCTTCATTCGTATATACAGATCAGTCAAGATAACAAATGCCACTCAAGACAGAAGAGAAATGAAATGACCGCCGCACTCTGATCTCAAAGAAGAAAACACATGATTTTACAATCTCAGTTTGAACATATGGGAACCTAAACAGGGGGCATATGGGACCATACCAAACCCACTGTCAACAACTTGAGAATTTTCATATTTTGACAGTGAGTATATTTTTAGGTTGAAGTAGTTTCACACAATAAAAAAGACTAATAAATTATAAAATATAAATTACAAATTTTAAGTGTTATAGTGTTATACTAAAAGCCTTATTTCGCACATTTCTTTGTCAATTTTGGTCTATTTTGCTTTTGATTTATTCAGTAATTGACATTTTGCATTGCTTGCATGTTGATGATCATCCCACCTGCTTTTGGAAGCAGATGGGGTCAGGCATAATAGGCTCAGCATCACACTACTGAACTGTGACCAAAATGTAAGGTGAAAACAGTGCACTGTTACAGTACAGGTAAAAGGTATTTGTATTGTTTTTTATAATTAATATTTTAACATAATAACTAATTAATATGCTTACTATTTGGGGCAGATTGTTTTCCAATTACTAAAATATGACAGTCTGCAAGAACAGTCTCAAAAGCACTTCTGCAGGGCTTTTAGATTTGCAGTTATTGGGTACAACCACAGAGAAAACCATATGGAGCAGATAATGCCAACATTGTCAACAGGTCTGATGTTAGCTGAGAAACGGCAAGTGTATAAGACAGCTTAGTAAATGTAGGCTACAAAAATAGTCGCAACACAATGCAGCTTGCATTTAAGATCCAAAATGTGCATCTTTCAGTTAACAAGCATGCGACAAACCGAGATAGTAAGTGAAATAAAAGTGAGAGCTATTTCCATAATTCCCATCTCAGTACCCTGTTACATGTTTGTCATGTTTGTTTAAAAGTGCCAGAAACTACATGGAGGGACTCAAGAGAACTGCTGGGTCTCATTAAACTTGTGTAGAATGTATGAGACAAATCTCTAAATCCATTTCTGCTGAAGCTGAGATATGATATATAGGTGTTATGGACACATTTATACGGTTTGCAAAGCAGCCAAGTGTACCAAAGAAGGATGATTTTAATGAACAGTGTCATCGCTCCATGTACCCAACAATGAGATTCTGAAGCCCATTTCATTAAATCTGTGTGTGTGTGACAGCCTTGGGCCTGCTTCAGCTATGTTGGTGTCCAAGGCGTTGTGGTCTTGTCTGTCCTGCAGGTAACTGGGGGGAAGGGAAATGCTCCCAAGCTCTGTAAAAGCTCCTGTAAGTCCCCTCTGACTCCTTTGGTGTGCTGCATTATTGTTTCTATTCTGGTATCAAACATCCTCACACCACAGTCTTGACACCTACTCTAACCTGCCTATGGCTGTCTACCACACCCCAGTACGTTTTGCACTCAGGTTTATATTTGCATCCCTTCCATTATTTCCTAATTGCTGGGCGAGATCCATGTGACCCGACATCTGCAACATGATATAATCAGCTCTCACTTTTTGAACATTTCATGATGCTAGTCTAAGTTTAATTGTGACGAAACCAATAGTTTCCGGTTAACAGCTTGAATCAATGGTTCAAGCTTGGGTTTTCAAGTCTGAAAACTGCCTTTCTACGCTACCTATACTTTAAAGTGATTCCAATTATCGCCATTGATTTTTAGTCATATATCAGGTTTCCTGTAGTCTGGATCAACGACAGTTCATTTGCATGTGCCAGATGTTTCGCCAGATGTCCCTTGCCTTGCAAAACTGTTCGTTTTGGTAACGGCAACAAACTTTGAGCTAGCACGCCACACGCTGAGTCACAGTGGTGCTTTGAGCTAAATGCCAACATCAGCGTGGTAACATGATCATGGGGACAACACTAACGTGCTGATGCTTAGCAGGTATGTTTATCATGTTCACCATCTTAGTTTAGCATGTCAGCATGCTGACATTTACTTATCAGCACTAAACACAAAGTACAGATGTGATGGTTTTTGCAGGGATGTTTATAGGTAAGTTGCGGGATCACCAAAGGCTTTCAGAATCCTCTTAGAGGACTATGAATGACTGTACAAAGACATTTCATTCATAAAATATTGACTGATGGACAATGCCTACAGCCTCTCTATCCTCCCTCTGGTCCTCATCTCCATTCTCCTATTCCTCCCTAACTTTTTATGCACTCTGTATCCCCATTTTTATTATCTGGCACTGGCATTGGCACTGATATTTTCTACTAAAAACAGATGCGTAACAGTAGCCTGCCATTAGTTATGTTGATCCTACTTTCAGGGCAGGTAAGGAGCGATCAAACAAAGCCCTTAGTGTGCCAAATGTGTGGGTCGTACTGTACCACTCATCAGCCCTGTAGTGTGGGTTAAACCAGCACGTCTCCGTAACGTCATCTGAAAAGTGGTAAAGGGTTTAAATCTGTATAATGGTAATGACGCACAGAAAGATACACACTGACACACAAAGGCGGAGAGGCAGTCTCTGGGAAAAAAATGACTTTGCCACCATGTGCAATCGGAATGTACACAACACTTGCAGTAAGCAGAATAATAAAAACTGTCTTCTCTCATACGAGCATTGTGATGACAGCAGCTAATTATAGCAGATGCTTTGCCAACCCTCTGGTTTTTGTTTTTGTCTCATCGGTTCTCTAGTGTGACATGTAGGAAGTTAGTTGTGTTTGCTAGTTGCTCGTTAATTTCCCAAAGGTAAACTAAGCGCCTTACTTTCATTGGCTAAATAATCATTGGAGGTTATAATTTCTGTTCAACTAGATGAAAAACTCAAGAGCACAGAGCAGAACTAATATGTTTTATAAGATCAGGAAAACTGATAACTGCACAAAATAAACTTAATAGCTGGAGATGTATACATTAAAAAACAATTTCCTGTGGACTTTTGACCTTTTTCTGATTAGTCTAGGTTACGCAAGGTTTCCATTCTTTGAGTAATTCAAGACCTATTTTCTCCTTGCCATCACACTCCATTAATAGCTTTCAGTCAAAATACTGTAGCTCATACAAAAATACGTTTTCTAGATAGAACATCCACTTGCTAAGAGTAGCAGAACTTGTCATTGTTCATTTTCATAGTTCATGTAAATGGGTTATAAAGCAAGGAGTGCTTTGAATTATTCAATCACAACTGAGAAGATATGTAGAGATAACTGTCTCTTTCTTTAGTGTTAATGAATTGTACTCACTATGTAAAAAACTAAGCTGAAAGACACAACCAAAGATCCTTTTATACTAAAGATGGTGCGTGTCATGGCCAGGTTGGCTCAGTGGTAGAGCAGGCGCACATTTTGTGAGAGGTTTATGCCTTGATGCAGAGGTCCAAGGTTCAAATCTGACCTGTCATGTGGAGGATTTAAAAGTTATGTTTGAATAATTAATATGTTCTTTTGCTAAGGTTAGATATTTAAATAGCTAAAAGAAATATTTACCATCACAGAGATTAATTTTGTTAGGGTGTTCACTAACGTTAGCTGAAATTAGCTACTCTGTGTTGCCAGATCTTGCGAGAGTTTGGTCCAGGGTTCGAGTCTGACCCGTGACGTTTTCCTGCATGTTTTCCCCCTCTCTCCCCCCTTTTCATCCTAGCTGTCCTGTCCTTTAAAAGCAGGAAAGCACCAAAAATAATCTTCTAAATATATATTCATATATACATAAATAGTCAAGTAAACCACTTCACTATTAGTGCAAAGCTAATAATGAGTGTTTGCACAGGGATAACAAAGGAATACAGTTTCAACACAGGATACATAAGTGTGGGATTTATGATAATGATTATGCAGCTTCTCACAGCAAGGTAGTGAAGAGAGAGATGAGGTGAGAAAAAGGTGGCTTTATAGTGGTTTAACATCAAATTACCTTTGTGAGATCAAAAACAACAGATTACAAGAGAAAGTCACAGAGTCAAACCCGGACAAAAACGGTATACTTGTCCAGAACAGTGTTGTGAAAAGATAATGTGCCACACATAAAACAAAAAAGGCGAGAGCTAAATTTTATATACGTATAAGAAATCTAAAATATAACTTTAAAAAATAGTATTAAAATGTTAATAGATAATCAAATACCAATGCAAAACTGATCTTTCTGTACATAATGTACATTACACTGGTAATCTCGAGTTGGGTTCAGCAGTGTTCTAGTTTTTGTGACAAATAATACTCTGTCCAGAGACTATAAACGTCTGCTTTCCCTCCGACCTCATACGGCATGGTCATTTTTCTCACACATCTCTCAATTGAGCATGATATTAGTTAAGTATGGCACAGCAGGGACTACAAATCACCTGCTTTATCACTTTGTCTGGTAGACAGGAAGCTACTGCATCCCAAATATATAGCTAATGGTTTGAGTTTCAGTATGGACTTTTGAGATCAGGACAGTGGCCCTGGGAATTCAGTGGGAGAGAATCCAACATCAATCCTCATTCTCAGCAGGGTCAATGAATGCTTAAAATAAACCCATTAAACTGACAGTGACAAAATACCACGGATTGAACTACGCACCTGTCGACAGCTCTCGCCTAAATTGCAGGTTCTCTAAACTGAGTTTATTGCTTCAAACACAGAACAGTCGTACATCTGATGTGATGAAATAGTGTCTGACATCCAGGCTGTCTGCTAAATATTTAATTAGGTCAAAGTATAATATTTCTAGTACGCATGCATCGTGAGGGTCTTAGTATTGTACGACTCACACTGTAGTGTTTGTACATCTCATTTAGTTACTTCTGAGTCCTAAGTCCTGAAAAATTTGGAATACTGTCAATATTCAAAACATGAGTGTGCATGTAAGCGTACTTATTGTTGTCTCATTTGTAGTCCATAGATTTGATTGAAGATCAACCTCATGCTGAGAGCAGACGTTAGACAGGAGACACAGACTGTGTGTGTGTGTGTGTGTGTGTGTGTGTGTGTGTGTGTGTGTGTGTCTGCGTGTGCAAGAGACTGTGAGATAGAGAGGGTCGTTGAGAGTGAAGGTGAGTGAATTATTGCACAGGGACCAAGCTTGGTTACACAGTTATTGTTTCTGATGCAAACTTCCCTACATTCATAAATCTCAGGTATTCACTAGATATTACAGAGACTGTCATCTATTTTTCTAAGGAAATCAAACAATACATTTCCAACAGTGTGGGCTGCTTGAGATAAACCAGCACATTGTGTTGAGAGCATGGGTTTAAAAAGAAAGGCTGGCAAATTTCCAACAAGTCATCTGGTGTTAATTCTGGGTTAGAAAGAGTACACAAGTAAAACTAAATCTAAATGTCTCTGGTTATAGTATGTACTTTTTGAGGTTAGATATTGTACAATGCCAATTTTTAGTATCTGACAGTTTATATGAAATTTCATAATTTAGATATTTATTTTGTATTACTAAAACACATCTGTTTTATCTATTTTCTCAATTATTCAAACATTTTTGCACGTTTTGATGGCTTTTTGTATCTTGAAAGCTTGAAAAAGTGTTACAATACAAGTATTTGGTACTAGTGAAGTAATTCTTGCAATCTGAAAGGAGACTCATTCATTAATAGCCTTTTTCTCCAGTAAGGTCAACACAAATCCCAAACTCTCAAAGCATAACACAACAAATGCCCAACCTGCAACTCTCCACAACACCTACTGTCTAACTCCACCCAGGGGACAGAGTCTATTATTCCAACACAGCACCTGCTTCTGTTGCAACTTGTGCCAACATGATTTGTAAGTCTGCTACAGCCAGTTGACGCACACAGAGAAAAGCAACATTGGTTTTATTTATGGGGGGTGGTTGGTAAAAAAAAAAAAAAAAAAAAAGTGCAAGTAGGTGCAGACTAAGGACAGAAAAAGCGTTGGCAGCACGGTGCTGCCCTTCATTCTGGACCTCAGGTTACTCTAAATTACAGCACATGAAGGTCAGTCATAGTATACCTCTTAAGAAGAAAACAAAATCACTGATCTACACAGTTCCACTGACTAAGCCATGTTAAATAACTCCACTCTGACTAGGTGCTAATGAGGTGGTGACTGAGCCACAGTACTTCCTGTCCTCTCATCCCTAACATTTCAGGCATACTTGCATGCACATTGAGCTGCTTCACTTTGCACATTTACCCAAACACATAAGGCAAACAGTGCAGCAGAATGAACGTATGGGCATGCAGTTTTTTTCACTAAAAGCTGTGGAGAGGAGCTGACATACGTTACCTCAGTGAGTGGAGCGACAACTGGTCCCTGGGAGACAGTCAAAAGATCATTCTGCCAGTACCATCTGTTAAGCAGGTGGAGTACAAAGGAAGTAGGAGCAAGTGTCCTCTCCCTGCTTCCTGTGCACCTCTCTCGCTTCACAAAAGTCCCGTGTTACATTAGAGGAGCGTATCGTACTCCACAAGAGGGGGAATCCTCCGTCAGACTAAAGCCAATCTGAAGCCAGTTTAAATCCCCTTTCAGAAGATAAAAGAATACAGCCCCTTTTCCTGGGGAAACGTGACTTGCTCCCGCCACTGCACAAAACCTTCTCCCTCTATCTCTCTCTGTTACTTCTGCCTCCTTCTCTGCTCTCCTTAGCTCTCCTTTCTAATCCTGCTCTACTTGTACACTCGCTCGCTCACTCACTCACTCACTCTGGCATGCATTCTTATCCATTGTGGTTCAGAGCTCACAGACACACATACTGTACACACAAATAAATGAGAATACCAACAAACAAACAAAAAATCACAAAATCATCATATTCACAGACTCTTTCTGTAGAATCTTTGTAACTTCCGGTTACACAATGGAACATATGTTTCTGTGCTATGTTCCCATTATCGATATATTCTCAAATCACAATATGTGGGTCAGCAGTAAGCTCTTTTGGCAATAGAATTATATTTGGTTCCTATTTCCGTTGTAATAAAACTGGATTATATCCATTCCTTGCTTTTTAGATGACAAAAAATTACTCACACATTCAACCAGGAACGTGTTAGGAGGGAGTCAGACAGAACGGAGGATGCCTTTGCTTTTATGTAAACATGGATATAATGAATAAAATAAATCTTTCAGAATGAGTCAGAGATCAGCAATATTTCCCTTGCCAATCCCATTCACTATGACCACATAATAAATGGGCTACACTGTATGTATGTGTGTATGCCCATACGCTTTCATACACGTGATTGGATGTTCTCTAGAAACGTTCTATTTTGAGCCTTCAGTTGTAATGCCCAACAGAAGAAAGAGTACAGGCAAGGCAATATTCTGAGACTCTCCCCTAAAACTATACTCCCCCCCTTCTTACCACCACCTCCCCATCTCTCTACGTGCGGGAAATCTCCATGCTTTAAGCGCACACACACACACACACACACACACACACACACACACACACACACACACACACACACACACACACACACACACACACAAAGTAAGGCATGGCAGCTCTTTCTCAGAGATTAGCTCAGGGTTTAAAACTCTACACAAAGATGAAAGTCACCTGCCCGCAGTCCTGCCAGCAGGCAGCTAGTGACCAGTTTGGGTAAAACCTTTTACTATTTTGCTCTTACCAGAAAACACAAAGCAGGTGCTTTTGCAGTACAGTACAGTAGTTGAACACAGAAACTGTTTAGGGAACGACTAACAAATAGACAATTTAGTTATGTATCACTAAAACTAAATCAATACTTGTTTCACTTGCTGAAATTGAATGTTAAATTATTAAAGTACCCCAATTACCTTTCAAACTATTTCAGCTGCTAAAACTATAGCAAACTATGTATTCCCCATCATCATTACATTTTTCAGGCGCCATTGAGAGATTTACCATAAAAGTGATTTTGTGATAGCATTTATAGACAAAGCTAGTAAATCCAACAGTACATTAGACTGGCCATAAGATGTTTAGCATTTGTACAAACCCCATAGGGACACTTAGTTGCTAAGGAGTCCTTTTGTGGAAAAAGGAGCTTTTATTCCTAAATTAATTAATTATATTAAAGATATTGTACTATTAAAGATTTTTTTCATCACAGATAGTTCAAGACAAGGTCAAGGAACAGTGTGCAACTACTACTTACAGAAAGTGTGTACTGTTACATGCTGCAGTCATGTGTGTTGCTGTATTGTGTAGGCTTCATTAGGAATACTTAATGTGACCTTTTAGAACCATTGAATTATGCACTGCTTTACTTGTTTGCCTAGAGCGTACAAGTGAAATCATGGTAAAAGATGAATAACATTTGTTATTTTCAATATTACACTGTCAAGTGTAATACTTTATGACTGTTGCAAGACTAGTAAGGAAGCAGAGTATTCCAACAACATGTAAAAGTGGAAAAGACATACACGTATTGTGCAATTTTTTACTTTAAATCTCTCAACTGACTAGTCCATTTCGGAGTTGTATTTCTTTGCTGCTGCCTACAACTCCAGAACACACAGATACTGCAGAGATTTGTGTAAACGTTGACCATAGCTTAAATGACTTTAATGCAGGATCCTTTGCAAAAAAATGATACACTTAAGGATAAGTACATTTGGTCTTACTGCATGCTGTATGTGCAGTGAGGATACAATTATGTGCTTGATCTTATCAAAAGGCAGCGGTGTAAAGACGTTGCACTGTATTATGACAAACTGGTATTTGGTGTTAATGAATTTTCAGGGACAAAACCTAATCCTCTGGGGGTGGATGAATGGGGTTTGATTAGAGGAGCCATAGCAGTCTTAAGTGCATGACCTAAATAATAGGTGTGCCGGGGTGTTGTTAGAGAAAAGAGTAAGGGGAGTGCAAGATGCATGGAGAGAAAAGACGTGTGTATATGCTCCACTGGTGTAGTAAATCTAATACTGTACACATACTGTAACACGCCGATATATGTACAAGTAAAGGAAGTTGGTGGTTTGTACATGGCATCATGACAACAGCTTTTTAACTGAAACACAAGGCCTCAATAAGGAATAGTTTGATATTTGGGAAATATGTTTATTAGCTCTCTTACTGAGAGTTAGATGAGGAGATTGAAAAGTTTAAAGCTAGCAGCCAGTTAGCTTGGATTAGCACAAAGACTGGAAACAGGGCAAAGAGGCTTGCCTGGCTCAGTCAGAAGACAAATTTAACAAATCTAAAGCTAAATTAAATTAAGTAACATATTATATTTTTTGTGTTTAATCCACAGTTCTGCACGACAACCACAGTGTAAAAACAAGTTGATGCTTTACAGGGGGTAGTTTATTTATAGGCTGAGACAAGTAGCTTCCTGGATTTTCCACTGGTTGCCTGGTAACTGCTCCCAGCATAAAATCAGTCCAGCCTGAGTTGTATTTCTGGCAAATAAGCAACCGTAAAATGTCAAAGCAAACAATATAAGATTTTTATTAGTGAGCGTTAGAGGTGCTTGTAGGTGGATTTTTTTTAACCTTTGGGCAGAGCCAGGCCAGCCGTTTCCCGGTGTCCAGTCTTTGTGCTAAGGTAAGCTATCCAGCAGCTGGCGAGAGCTTTACATTTGAAAGACGGATAAAAGTGGTTCCAAAGTACATTGTCATCTCACTCAAAAGTGAATAGGATTATTTCACAAAAGGTCCTGCAAGAGAATATTGGACATGACAGTGAGTTCATTGCAGTATGCTGTACACATGTTTTACGTGGAGTCTGTATGTAGCTACTGTGTGTAATGACCCATGTAAGAATAGCATGATTGTCCATTGTATTTCTTGGGAATGTATGAAAATCTAGTATAATATCCATGCCAACTGCTTTATTTATTTACACATATAGGATTAATGTAGCAAGAAAACATATGCTTGTGAAACAAAAGCATTACACTGTAGCTGCAGTTTAATAAACATATCTGCCTTTAATATTTGAATGCCAAGCAGTGTGCAGTATGTGGAAAAAAGATTCTGAACTGCAAGATTAGCCAACTGCAGCACTATTATGAGTTTTACTTTCATACTACAATAGCCAGTGAGCTGTGAACAGAGGAGAACAAAACAGATTTTCCAATATTTCATATGCCTTACATGTATTGGTTGATTCAGAGGTATGCAATGTGATTATGACTTCAAAATGTACTTGGAGTGACATTCTCATAGAACTTTGCTGAAATGGGTTCATTAAGTGTGAACATATTTTCTGTGGCCCGCTCTACACACAGCTGCTGAAATCTTTATGAATGAAATTTAAGACCTTTAAAACAACATCAACTAATTCAGTTTTTTCAAGCCAAGTATTGCTACATTTGCACTTCCCCAAAGCTAAGGTATAAAATCTGTTTTATATTTGTGGTACAATCCGAAAGAGACTTGCACCAAAAACAATAGCTGATTGGCAGCAATATAAGTCTCATTTTTAGTCGTAATACAGAAATATTATATATTTGTACTAGCGACAGAAAGAACTTCACAGGGTTCTTGCACCATTTTTGAGGTCAAATTGAATGCTTTTTAAGACCTTTTTAAAATCCCCACAAATATAGTTTAAGACATAAACATGTTGGAAAAAATACTTGATAAGAAAGAATTTGAGTCATTAATCCGATTAATAATTAACTTAATGCTTAACAATGTCCTTATAGTCCTTGTGCCTCCTCAAAAACAAAAATTGTACAAATTGATTCAAATAGGCAATCTGAGTGGTCAACTAGACATGTAGAACATGCTCAGATCAGCATGACGGCCAAGATATCTGTGATGACAGCACACCAGGCTCATCACTTAAAATATTACTCTGCCATTTCTATGTCAACACATCACAGAATTGAATCAAAAACACAGTGAAACACACTGAAACTCTTCAATATATTTATATAAAGTTCTTATTTTTAAATGACTCACAAAGTTAACTATTACTGGTAATGAAAAAAAAAAATGTATTTGATATCTTAGTACCACCACAATGGGTTAGCAAAGCAGTTTAGTGTAAATATGTGCGCTATTTATTCAGTTCCCATAAGCTGTACAAAGCTAACTTTTATTTTGTTGGTAGCATTAAACGTTGAATAATCGTGTGTGGTTACTGTGTGAAGAACCCACAACCACTCTGCCCTTTGAGTTTCTGGCAGCGACACAAAACCACTCAGAGCCACCAGTTGAGAAGCATCGAGGGAATCTGGAATTTTAGCATTATGGCCTCACTAGCCACCGCTATGTACCGCTTGTTTAAGCAGGCTTATTTGTTATTCAAGTGCATTCCCTCCCATGGTCCCTAAATTCACATCTTACGGCATCAATTGCACCTTGTTGTTTCCTGCCGACTCCAACTACCCCTGAAACCTATTCACATCAAACTACTGTTCATTAAACTTGCACCGTCCCATCCTGAACGCAGCACACACGGCTATCATCTCTGGCCTCATCTCTAATGGACTACAATTGCCTACAAAGATGAGGTAATCAAAGACACATTGGGTGATTTACAGCAACAAATGACCCCATCATCTTAAAAACACTGTCAGCTAATTTAACACCTATTGCAAATGTATAGTAAATTAAAGACATTTTATGACCTTGATTTCTCAAAATTTAATGTAAGACATTTTAAGCCTTGTTAAGGACCCACCTGAACCCTGCTACAATACCACGGTATTGATGTGGTGTATTGATGTAGGAAAATTCATACCTTCTTAAAATTATTTAATACCTACAACACAATACTTTTAGCAGATTTTAGACTTTAAGACCCCGCAGGAACTGTGTTAACGTCCCTGACATGTCACATGTAAATGCTGTTAAAGCAGCTTTCATGCTCATTTCCCCACACTCTACTTAACCCTGTGAGCTGGTCCATGACATTGTCCATGGTTTCTAAGTGTGTGTGTGTGTGTGTGTGTGTGTGTGTGTGTCACTACGGTTGATGCATGCACCGAGTAATAGAGACGTCAGATATTTGTTTGAAATTACTGTTTGGCCTGCGGCTGCAACATCAATTCACTTGTCTGGCGGTCTTGGCAGGACCCTGACCGACTTAGAATACATTTTAGGATGACCTGCCCTAGTTCTGTTACTAAACAACTTCAACATTTTCATTTATCTTGATAATTTGCAAGATTTAAACTTTCTGAGGCTGCTTCTCAGTTCATAAACGATTGCTCAGTATTTCTCATCAAGTAAGACTAATGCTATTGTGCCACCATGTGGACAGTGATCGGCACCACATTGACCGGTGTGAAAACTGAGTATGAAAAGTGAAAGTAGGACTACTTTAAGAATATGGGATGGTTCAAGTTTTGTGTCATTCTCATGGTAGTGGTTGAATACATTTGAAAAGCTAGTAATTATTCTTGAGGAGTTATTTGTTTGTACAACAAGCCTCACATGCAAAACTCACCTTTGGGTTGGCCAGTATGTTACTGTAAGTAAGTAGTAATGATCTAGAGCATATTGTTATGTAACAGACACCCAGACATTTTTCTTAGAACAGATTGAAAGTTGAACGTGGTTTGAAGAAATTCAAAGATAATTTTTTTGTATTTGCGGGGCTACTTTACTATATGTGTAGTGAAATTAGTGGAAGAAGTACAAGATAACAGGTGTAATTTAACCTTGAATTACACACAAGAAAATCAATATTATTGAATGTATATCATAGTGTCTTTGTCTAAAAGGAAGCTTTGAGAAATGAAATGTACTTTTAGGAACTTGTAGCACTTTAAAGTTTCCATGACACGGAGGCTTTTATAAAGACCTTAGTGGTCCCATGATACTGTTTCGGGGGAGGGTGGGGTGGTGATGTCTCTCTCTCTTTTTTAATGAGTAGGCCAAATTCTCTGGGCGGGTACAGCTTAGAAAGGGGAGGCAACCTTGCCCCTTACGACCTTGGCCCATCTGAGCTTTCATCATCCCAAAGGCAGAGCAGGATACCCAGGGCTCGGTTTACACCTATTGCCATTTCTAGCCACAGGGGGACCATAGGCAGGCTGGGGGAACGCATATAATTGTTAAAAAACCTCATAAAGTGACATTTTCATGCCATGTGACCTTTAAAATGTGAACTGTGTGTGTTTGTGTGTGGGAGGAGAAGATTTTTAGGAATTTAACCGTTTATATTTCTTTTGTTTGTTTTGTGTTTTTGTGTCTCTGATACTGATGGTGTTCACGCACAAAAACATTCTCTGGGGGATACTAAAGACATGACTGGATTCAAAAACCTTTAGTGAAGATTGACAACATGGCTTTATCACATTATCAAATTAGTTTATTTAGTCATATATATTACCTCAGGCAAATTGGCTTTGCGTGTTGAAGGTATTTTTTATATGTCATACAAGACAAATGAATTACCGTAGCCTAGGGAAAAATGCATGGAATTACTTTGGAGCACATGTGCATCTTTACAACCATTAAGTTACCTCCTAACAGTGCCAGATTGCATCTACTCAATATGCTCACTAATTAGCCCTGATTCTAGTTTTTATGGGTCTATAATTAATCTGGCTCTTCAGTCAGAGGGTAGGAAATTACTTTGCAGGGCTTTACTGAGCCATGACCTTGGGGACTCAACCTGTTTTATCTTTGGACTGCACGGGTATGAAGATAGGAAGGTGGAGACTAAATCAATTTCCCTGCGTTGGCTCATTAGCTGGGGGCCCTTGGGTGAGCCAGGCTCCGTGGTGATGCCCTTGGAGGAAAAAAGCCAAGTCACCGGCAGAGAGGCTTGTGGAGCCAGGAAGTGAGAAGCTGCAAAATGCATACACATGGTATAAAGAAACAAGTGTTGACAAATATGATGCTTTGCTGATATACAGTATTACAATACAAAACTGTACCACGAGAAAACACAAAAAATTGCCATGAGATCATCCTTTCGTCACATGTATACACAATACCTGCCATTAATCCCCTTTAAACTAATGACATTAGTGACGAAATGTACTTTCTTGAGCACAAGTCAAATAAAGGTCCTAACATGATGTGCAGTAGGCTTTGAAGATTAAAAGGTGCAGTAGGTAAGTCTAAAACGAACTTTCTGTCATATTTGCTGAAACTGCCCCTATGTTCAAGTAGAACTACATGAAGCACGTAAAAAATCTGGCTCCTCTGGATTCCCCTACAGCCTGTAGTGTGATTTGCAAAAATCCATCGCTTTCTGTTCAGATGCACCAATCAAGGCTAGGGGGGGGGG
>NC_048409.1:19708112-19784518 GCF_013103735.1 Etheostoma cragini
GTTGCACAAAGAGGGGAGGGACTGAGAAGTTGTTGATGTTCAAATTTTTGGGCTAAGTGCTGGATCTTCACAATCTTACCTTGAGCACCTTTAATATGATTTGTCACAAGCTGTTAGTATACACCATATTGGTCTACACTAGACCATGATTATCTTTTAACTTTTCACATCTAGATCTTTAAACAAAACAATCCAACCAGTTAGATCAATTAACAAAAGCTTTACCAGTAAATGAAAAACACATGTCAATACAGCACATCCCTGTGACAGCAAGGCATTTATCCAGTTCTCGCAATGACACATGGCATAACATTAATGTGGAAAAACTCGGGGTGCCTTGTGATCCAATAAACAGCTCAGTTTTATAATCTCTCTGGCTGCAGTCTGTTAACAGGTCTGCCAGTTCAAAACCAACAGCATGCAGTGAATTTGAGCAGGATTATGTCTCTTGTTGTTTGGATTATCTGAATATTATTACCTTGCAGAGGAGCTTAACAGACTGCAGTCTATCTGCCTGATTGCTCAGCTGCTTAATGCTGGGGAAATTGATAAGTTATGGACCAAACAGACTAGCTAAACATTCACTATCTTACGGAAATGAACTTCTAAAATAACAAAAGTTGAAGTTAGAGACAAGTAAGGGTTCACTGCGGGTAATCTACAGTAGGCATGTATTAAAGGGACATTATAGTAACTTCAAATAATTTGTGTGTCAAATTTGACCGATATCAAACAAGCTGGGAAGAGTCTGGGCACAAAATTTCAACGATGGCTTGTCCAAGCTACTTAACCCTTGAATGTTATTTGGGTCAAATTGACCCATTTCAAATTTTTACAAGAAAAATGGTACAAGTTACATTTTTTCTACCTGAAAATACATGGCCTTACCTTCTTTTCCTTGATAAACATGTATTCTTGACTCAATTCAGAAATTATTCTGGATATGACCACTTATTTTTTTCCATAGTGGATTATTAACATGAATTTTGACCTTATGACGAAAAACGAATCACACTTCCATTTTTAATTGTGTGCCAGTAGAGATTGATTGCTTTCTCTAAACATATAGTATGTTTTCTCAATTTATAAAGACAATATTTGTAAATAGATTATGAAGTAAAATTTTATATCAGAATTGTTTTTAAAACCCCAAATAAGTCACGGGTCAATTTGACCCGAGGGATGCGAAAGGGTCCCAAAAGTGAAGATAATACAAGAGTAAAAAAGAACTCCACATCCTTGTTTCTTCTCAAATTCAACACGCCATATATCCTGTACTCTAGCCTTGATCTAAAACAAGAATTTCGGTCAATTCCAACACGTAGCTCTGTTGTTTGTAAATTTAGAGTGCTGTCAGTAAAGAGAAAAATGACAACAAGCGGTGCTGCCTACACCAAGTTGTCCTCCTGCTAGAGTTAGCACCCAACGGACTGGTGACCATCTATAAACAATAACACCGAAAAGAGATACAAACATATCTGTAGTACAACTAGCAGAAGACAAGTTATAATTGAGGTAAGTTTGGAGACACTACCTTCTTTAATCATTAAATTCATAGGCTACACATTTTGGTTTAATCTGATTCACTGTGTCCACTCTGAAGGAATCACTGCACATGGGTAGGCACTTTTAATGACATTTTGAACATGATTAGAGACTAAAAACTAATGTAAAACTTGCCCTGTTTAACCATGTTGGGTGCTAACCTTAGCACAAGGATAACTCGGTGTAGGCAGCACCGATTGTTTTCATTTGTTTCGACCGGAATTCTCCTTTAAATTAATTAAAATGGAGCTGCTACAAACCTAAATCTGACCAGCATCATCATCACTACACTAGTTGCCAAAAAACTGTAGAATACATGTTTGTGCCTGTGTGTAGGTAAATGTAATCAATGACAGATTTACCAAATGTTATGCAGCACATTAAGGCATGTTTGATGAAGTTTTTACTGGTTTAATCAACACGTGGCAACATGCAGGCAGTAAAAACAAACTGTTCTAGAGCGCTAGGACTGGAAAGCAAGGTCAAAGGGCAGGCAGGTGGTCGTATAGGCATGGGCCGGTTACTGCTGTCACGGTATACCGCGGTGTGAAAAAGTCATGGTTTCAAAACCACAACACTTATTTTTAAACGAGTCTTTAAGGACAGACAGTGCAGTTTAGAAATCCCTTTTCCTTTTTTTTACCCAGACAATACAGAATACATAATTATTCTGTTCGTTATTACCGTTTGGTCCGTAAATTGTCAGAAAATAGTGAAACATACCCATCAAAGCAGAAGACCACATCATCAATTTGCTTGTTTTGTCCGACCAACACTTTAAAACTTGAATTGCAATTCCTACAATTACAGTGAAATGCAATCCCATTGGCTACTTCAACTTGTGTGTAATTTATCGTGAGGGTAGGCTTGTTCCGATTGGTGATTAGATTGTATATCGACAATTGGAGGAATGATGAGCAATTGTTTTTTTCCTACGTCGATATTAAAGCGATTTTAACAAACTTTATAAGAACTAAGATGTTCTAAAAAAAAACAATAGAGAATAGAATCTGCACCCTACTGTTCATTTAGAGAGATTTCTGGTGGAGCAGCAAAACCGCCTGCTAAGCCCCATTAATCAGCACGAGTCAGGAGTGATTGTTAAATCTTTAACACTAATTACACACCAGTTTGCTGTCTATTTTCCAAGAATCTGACAACTGATGGGTCATGCTTCTTTCGGACAGTGGACATTGGTAGACCTGAGCTCTATAGCATGCAAATGAGTACCAGTAAGATAAGTAGCACAGAACTCTACACATGTGCTGACCCAAATGTGCTATGATAGAAAACGGTGCACCAACCTATCTATTGTCAACAATCACACTGGTAACAGTTTTGCTTGCCAAAATAGAACATGGCGGGGGAGCCAGATTCTTAAAACCCAGATTTAAAATGCACCACGGCTTTGATCTTAGCTGTGTTTGTGGATTGTCAGAGGGAGCTGCTGAATACGATTTCGCAGGGATGAAAGAAAAGATCAATTCCTCGACCAAGGCTTGTATCTGCCCCATTTACCAGTCACAGCTTTGACTGCGTCCTCATTAATTCCCTCATACACACACTGGATCCACATTTGCAGCATCCACGTAGTGTGTTGTTACAGAGAAGAAGGTGCATCGGAATTAGCAGCAGAGCAGAATTTGACACAATTCAATAATTTAACCAACTCAGGCCCCATATTCCAGTCTAATTAGACATGTAGGTTTCCATATCCATCTATCACACATAAAGTACACACAGAGAGATACGTTTGTAGCTAAAGACATTTACATTTTTGATCATTGTATGACCTCACTGCTGAGCTGCAACTGGCTGCTCGTCTCTGCTCCTTTTCCTCCCAATTACAATGCCCACTATTTACTATAACACCAACTTACAAAAAATATCCTCTGATCCAACCCATATTTCCTTTAGCTACATTTATAACACCTGGTTTCAATTCACACTTTCCACATCCATTTATTGAATGTGTGAGTGCCCAATACACCAACCACAACATTTGGTTTGACTCCTGATCTTTCTGGGTCAGGTCTCAGCAGATCCTCAACTAGCAGTTTCTGCCTCACTGGACTTTATACCTTCAATGCAGTATGTAAAGTATATAAAGGTGCCAGTAAATCCTGACAGCATAGGGCTCGTCTGACTTTGCCTGATGCAGTATGTGCACCGCCTTACCTCAGCCAGTTCCACTGCCATCGGCATGGGTCATGTGTTACCTGTGAGTGGGCTGACTAAATTATAGGGGTGCAAGATATATCGACTCAATATCTTTGTTGCAATATATTGAACGTGTTGCAAAAAGCATGCCATATTTTGTTGATTTTTTGGTGCACTGCGTCCCGTCCGTTGGCTGTGTGGCTTCGTTGTTTGATTTATAGCCCGCTTGAAATGCTATAATGATCCTGTTTCATTGGCCAGTTACCGTGCCACTTGCACATGTTAGTGCACATCAGTGCACATGGCCACTACGTGACCAACCCTATGGAATGGAAACGATCAGATATAAATAGTGTTAAAGATTTATAAAAAGCCCACAGTATAAAACAAACAAACAAACAAACAAACAAAAACAAACAAACAGGAGCAATGTAGACCAAAAAAACTAAGGACAGCAGAGACATATTTACATGGTTGTACTGCAACAGAGAACGCCAGAGGGGCTGGCACCACTATTATATAAAACCTCAATTTACACCTGACAGGTGACTACGCACCATTGAGACATAATTCATTATTTCACAGACAATTGATCTCACCCATTCTTGCTCTGAATAGGAGGTTAAATGCCATGTTAGTGAAGACAATTTACATTTTCGCCTGCATTTTGCAATATTAAAATGCCCCATGATAGGTAACATGATTCTTATGTGATTAAAGCAACAACACTGACAAAGCTCCTTAGGCCAGAAAGCACCCTTGACAGAATCTAAGCCAATATTGAGGGCATGTCATAAAGAATTTGGCATATTTCCACACTTTGGTTTAATCTGATCACAATGCAGAACAAACAGTTTTTCAGCCCAGAAGCTCTCTTTACAAGCCACATCATTAGACAGATGCCCCTAAGTGTTCTAACACTATCACTGAGCTTTGTAATCTGGCTCTGACACAGTTGGCATGCATAATTTCTACTGAGAGAATCACAAGATAGATTCATGGCATTGGTGGGGCTGATAAATGTTTAACAGAGGAAGAGATCAATGCCTAACCGCCTTACCAGTGAGGCTGCTAACAGCTAGTTTTCAAATTAGACAAAGCCCCAATTAGATCCTAACTGTCCCACGTGACAGCTCCCGTAGCAACAAGCAGGGATGTCGGCAGTGTGACAGTTTCTCATATACAACAGACATTTTGTAGCATTTTGCAAAATTCAAGTTACTCAAACCTTAAGTAAAGCTAGCAATTCATGAAACTTTCCATTAGCCTTTTGCTAGATGCACTCTAAAAGATCATTACAATACCATACCTTACTATGGTAAAATAATGATATTGGCCTAACAGTGCACAATGTAGTAGAGAGCATGGGTTAAGTGTCTTGCTCTGGGAGAAATGGGTTGATGTGTTGCAGTCAGGGTAGGAAGTTAGCACCCGCCACCAGCCAATGGCGGGTACTTTCTCAAATTGGAGGGTGAATTAGCCTTGTATACCAGGCACAGTGGGGCGACTGTGGCTCAGTGGTAAGGTTGGTGGTTTGAGCCCTGGCCCTGCAGTCCAATGTAAAAGTGTACTTGGGCAAGACATACCCCGAGTTGCCCCCCGATGCTGCGCAATCGGAGTGTAAATGTGGGTGAGTGTTTATCTGATGATGCTCTGATGAGCAGGTTGTACAGCACCTTATACGGCAGCCTTGGCCACAGCATGTGAATGGTTCCTTTACTATGTAAAAGATCTTTGAGTAGTTGAAAAATTGCTATATAAGACAAGATAAGAACAGTTAATTTACGTTAACAGTGGCGGGTCCATGAGTGAAAGAAAATGTGGCAACATATCCCTGGTGTTAGGGAGCCCGCCGCAGAGTCAGCAGTAGCAACTGTTAAGGTCAAAGTCAAGAGCGGAGCGTTGTATGAATAGATTGACGCATTTAAAATATTGCTCAAACACGCAACATTGATCGTGGGAAGCCAAAATCGTGATTATGATTAAAATTCGATAAAGTGTGCAGCCCTAGGTGCCATGGATAAGCTTTGCTAAACACTGTCATGATTGACAGGCCGAGAATTGTCAATCACATAATAGCCCCGCCCTAAAACACCCCTTGCTTCATTGCCAATTTTAAAATCAAAGAAGCCATAATTAAAAAAAATTACATTATTCTGTGTTGCAGAAGACTTAAAACTAGCAATTGAGACCATAAACTCTTTAAGATGTTTACTGAGGTAATAAATCAAGTAAGAAGGGGGTAATTTCGTCATAGACTTCTATAGAAACATACCTCCTTTTTGCAACCCGTGTGTCGCCCTCTGCTGGAATTCAGATAGAATACAGGTTTAAGTTACTTCCGCGTTCGCAGCACTTTGACAAACCAGATGTTCAGTCCATTAATATTAACAGTCTATGGTCTAGATTCAATCAGAGCTCGGTGCTCTGCATAACGACAATAGAGTGGAACATTTACCTTTAACAGAGCGACAGTAATAACCTACTATACAATCATTACTGAGATTAAACTACATTCTACATTACATTTGCACTGACTAACACATTCAATAAACAGAAACATAACTCTTGCAGCGCACATGAACAAATGCGCAGAGCATGACCTTACCGCATGCTGATACATTAATAGGCCAGGTAGAGCGAGCTACTATACTGACAGAGAGAAAGAGAGACTATCACTACAAATTACGCAGTTGTTAATTTCCCATCCACTAGGATTACCATGTCTGTGTCACAATGGAAGATATGATATCGTCTACGGGCACAACCCAATAGCCTACCTTACAGACGACCAGTCAGTGCACTATAGGCCTACTTACAGTTGAACCTACTCATCTTCATAAAATGAAAAATATTGGTTCGTTAGAGGAACAACTAACCATAAGTTAGAGGCAATAAAAGTTCCATCCAAGTTTAATATCAAGTGCACTGCTACACAGCTGGCAAAGATGGGACGCCAGAAGCAGAGTGTGGCAATAAAGGCTTTTTTTTCCACATCACTTTTTTTTGCTTACATCAATAAAATATGTATTAATATTACAAAATAATGTATTAAAGCTATTGAAAATATGCTAGTGCACTTTTTATAAATTTGAATTCCAGAAAAAAAGTGGCTGGTAAAAAAATATAAGTGGCTGGTAAAATTGGGCATAAAAAAGTCACAAAGTTAATTTCCCAACCTGGTCGCAGTGGGAATTATGGGAATTTTGTTACTATACTGTCAATTGACACCAAGATCTCAATATTGTAATTTATATGCTGGCAATTTAGGCCTGCTAGACTTTTGTCATGTTTCCAGTGTAAAACCGTTCTGTATACTCAAAACAGAATAAGTAGAGCTACAGTATATAGTGTCAAATTATGGCATTTAACTATACTCCTAGAATATTAAAGCTTTTCTCACTGCATGTCTACCACAATCTATATTTCTGAAGCCTTCAATTGACAGTAGCAATATAATACAGACAGTTCACAGGTATAACAGGCTTTAATCTGAAAAAGAAAAAAAACTGTCAAAAGTTCCAGTATGACAGTAAGCATGTAAAATAACAGGAACCTGGAGCTGGCTCACCTAAATGGAAAGTAGCTCTGGCACCTTTAATTCCCACATTAACTGTCATCAAGACAGTAGAAACACCTGGTCAACATAAGGTGTGGCTGCCTTTTGAGGAACCTATCATTGTAATCCACACTGAAAGGGACTGCATTAATCAATAACAATTCACATATGAGTGCATTGATACAAGTTTAACGTGTTCAAGTCGTATCTTCAGTGCACCAGTTAGGCCTACTGTTTGTTTTTGGTGTTTTGGCATTTTAATACAAATTCACTCTTCTACTGTTTTTCATGCTAAAACGTATCCTAATATTAGTCTACAATGAATGGAATGAACTAATAATATTTTAAGGTTATTTAAGACGCATCTTTAAATAGTAACGCTAAAGCTAAAAAAAAGAAGGTTGCAAGGTAAGTTTAAAAGGCTAGCATGGGCTATATGAAGTTAGCTGGCTCGCAACCGCTTTGTTCATTTGTTAACAAAGAACGAATTGCCTAACTTAAACTTAACGTTGCAAAACCGACACAGAGCAACAATAGCATTAATGTACCGTGTATTACTCTCCTTTTTACCTCTGTTTTGGTCTCTAGCAACTCCCGAGAAAATATATCTTGGTCTTTAACTTGCAAAATGCTTGCATGTTCACTAGCTAGCTGCTAACTTCATATGTTAAGCTTTTTGCTGCGGTGATTCTCCACGGCGTCACTGTAATATCTCCGACATGACGTTCAAAAGCAGCAATGACGAGGGCTGAATTTGTACTCTTAATGTGGATTATCATGGTTTATTTTTCATTACAAGTAGGCCTACTACAGTTTAGGGTAGGGAAGGATGTAGCTGTAGATTCACGTAATCCTTTCACTATCACCCACAATAATCGCCTTGTCTATGTCCCTCCTACTAGAAGCCTAATCTCTTAACCTTGTTACGGCTGTAAAGAAATCTTACTTGTGTGGTTTTCTGTCACTGCAGGGAGAACTTGACTTCCTACGTTGGTGGTGTCCATGCTGGAAAGGGCGGAAGGCGATGCTCCTGAACGGCCCGTCTTCCGATGGCTCCTCCAGTCTCAGCTGAGGGATGAAATGCCCAAATGCCATGGCACCTGAAACACTGTTAAAAATGTCCAACTAACTTTATAACTGTCAGAGAACTGAGCGGGATTTTACCTTCAACTAACATAAGCTACACTATTATTAACCTGCAGTTGGAGCGTGTCTGTATTTGCTCTGCGGGCTGCGAGGAATGGGACCGCCTCGTGTTCAAAGTTTAGTCTGGGGACCTGCAGGTGTCCTAGAGAGGGTTCCCAGTTAAGAACAAAAAATACTTCACTCACGTTGTGCCTCGCTTGTCATAAGCACAATGTTTATAACTATATAATAAAAACGTTTTGTCAGTGCCCTCGTTATGCCTCTATATTCGGGATAAAAAGGGCAACACAGAGAGTGGGAGAATTAGCAGAGTGAGGGCATCTCATTCGTTTCAGTTGTATCCAGCCCCTTTTTGCCCTGCACCTCACTGCTCGTAACATAGGATGTAGGTCAGAAATACAAAGGCCTTTAGACATAGTTCACCCACTTTTGTATAACTTAGTCTAACTGCATACAAGAGCAATAGATTAGACAGACTGAAATATGTACTTTAATGTTAGGTAAATCTGGAAAACATCGTGCATTTTCGGTAATTTAAAGCTGTACAAGTTGGATACAAATTAAGATTAAGTAATTGATATTTGCTTGGTTATGATTATTGTTATGCGATGTGTTAAGCACAAGCATCATGTATTAAGTATAACAAGTGCTTTTAAAATCAGTGTTGGTCTCTTGCATATGAGTGTTTAAAAAAAGTCCTTAAAAAATTATTGGATATGTCAAAATGTCTTATTTTTTATTTAATTAGGGGGTGGCAGTAGCTCAGTCCATAGGGAGTTGGGTTGAGAACCGGAGGGTCACTGGATCAAATCCCCGTATGGACCCAAAAAGTTGGGAGCGTGGATTGGTGGCTGGAGAGATGCCAGTTCACCTCCTGGGCACTGCCAGGTGCCCTTGAGCAAGGCACCGTACCCCCTGACCGCTCAGGGCGCTGGTTCAGCTGGCAGCCCACTCACTCTGACATCTCTCCATGTATAGGTCCTGAGCTTGTGTGTGCATTTCAGACCTGTGTGTGAGTACCTACAAAAGTGTGTACACAGTAGTGCAGTAATTTCCCCATTGGCGACTAATAAACAAATTATCTTTATCTCTTTAACATAATTGCTAACTAGCGAGTGAGATAATGAAGACTTAAATGCAGTGGGTTCACATTTTGCATGTAGTTGACTGGATTTTACAGTACATGTCAAATTATATTGGTCTTATTGTGTATGACACAAAGCCAACTATAAAACCAACAATATTGTTTCTGTGGTTTGCAGAAAGAAAAAGTGGATCAAGCTGTTCCGTAGATTTGCCTAGATACCTGTGGTTTGTAGTCTATTTCATTGGGCTGCAACCTTTTGTTTTGATGGCCAGTGTGGTTAACAGGGAGCCCTTCTGAGTTTCATATTGTCTCAGTGTTGTGTTACAAACTGTGTGAACATTCACTGCTACCGTCCTGTGTCCAGAGTGGATTTCTGATGTTGAAAATAGATTCTGACCCCCCTGTACGTCAAGAGAAAAACATTATCTATACCACAGCTTAGAGTGTAAAGGCTTAGCTGAATGGTTCTCATCTTCAGATTATAGAATAATGGATCTCCTTTGTCTAATTTAGCCCACAGTTTATTTTACTTGCTTGCTCCATTAAAAGATACTGTATCATTAATTGCCTCATTTTTCAATTAGATGGACTAATAACTTTCAGAATTAAGATCCTAGTATACTAAATTGATAAGTATGTAACTTGCTTTCCCTGTTTAGCAAAGAAAATCCCCAAATTCCATTATTGAATATTAAGAAACATTGTTGGCTGTGTATCTTGTAAAGCCAGCATGCAGGCTTTTCCCCCCGTAATGGCACCAATTGGAAGCTCTATATGAAAGAAATCACAAATGTTCTAGTTTAGAAACTGAGCTATAAAGGTCAAATAATCACAATGTAAATTAAGGCTCACATTTATCAGGGATTTCATAGGTGCATAAATCATTATTGGGCCTGGCAGATAGTACAGGTATCAGGTACTTAGTTAATTTAGTCTCCACTAATGGATAACTTCAACCATAGTCCATCTGTATATGCAAAGATAACTTAAGTTTTTAAAGTGGAATAGCAGCGGTGGACGTGTGTCAAAAATAGCATGCTATTAACCTCTCTTTCTGAATTTATGGGAGCTCTATAATTAGTGTAGTTGTCAGAGAGTGAAATATGCTGTAGATGTGGGTCACAGTGCAATGTTCATTACCCAGAGATAATCAGTATAAAGACACATAAAGCACTGGTAAAAGTCCACAGTATTGTTTGAACAGATTGACAATGAAGCCAATTTGTTGGCATCAGTGGTGTGCTGAAATACTTTCTTTTAAAGCTTATTGTCAAATATAATGGGTGATTAGCTTTTAGATGAATGAAATACATAGATAAAACTGAAACAGCAACATGTAGAGAACAACAGTCTACACTTCTGCTGCACTCCTATTCATCATTACATGGTGTTGCACTTGGTGTACATAAGGTTCCACCAGAGGGAGCTTTAAGCAAAGCCTCTCTTGTACACCTGTTCAAACTAACAATATTATTGATATGTTTTTTTGTAATTCTTTAACAAACACTGTTCATGGAATAGGTTAGAGTTGTCTGTTGGCACCCAGGAAGATCTGGTGATATGTGATAAGGCAAGTGTCCAAAAAAGAGGAAAATATAATCCAGGCCTCACAAAGTTAGATAAAAAAATAGTTATGCAAACATAGTTCAGTTCCTGAATGTTCCATAATTGTATGTCACCTAGCTCCTCCTTTGTCAGTTAGATAGGTCACACATGAGATTTCTGGTGAACTAATCTCAACTGATTTTGTGTAATGTGTGACTTTTGATTTCTCTCATCTCATTAGGAGCCTATCAGAGTTACAGATAACACAAGAGCTAACCCCAATCAACACCAGGGGGTGCAATTATATAAGTGACTTCAATTATGAAGGCATTGTGTGGCAATCTCCAAGTATTTATTTTACTGATTATAGTGGGAGACCAAGAACAAAATATGATTTGGTAATAATTAGGCTATAAAGCTGGTTAATAGAAAAAAAAGAATCCTATCTGTGTGATAACATATTTGAACATTTTGTATTTGGACTAATTAGTCCGAATACAAAAGTATAATTACAAAAGTAATTTATCTTGTGTTATCTGTGACTGCGTGTTAATCTATAATTGGGATTTGTGACATATGGTGCTATTTGATGATTTGCACAATTGATGTGTCCTAAATAGACACACAAAATAGCCAAATTGTTTAATTATCTGTAACATATTACCTGTAACTGCAAATCACTGTCTTGACTTCTGAGTCCAAGCTGTGACCAAATGACGTCAACGCAGCATACGCATGCATTGATAAGTGTTTGAGAATGTGTGTGCGTGGGTATGCCAGTGAGATGGTTTTATGACAGTGTCATCGCACATGGCTAATCATGTGGAACATTGGGCACAGAGGCACGGAACAGAATGGAGAAATGTAACGTGGCCTTAAAAATTTGATATGGATGCTGTGTTCTGAAAAGATGTAAATTTAGCAAGTAGTCCACAGCCAACTCCTCGACAAACAGATGTCAGAGAACGTGCCGGTAATTGTACTATCCCCCATTGGCTCATTCACGTACATTAACTCAGTGTTATTTCAACTGGTTCTACCCCGCTTTTGTGACTACTTGTCATGCATTGTGTGCGCATCCTTGAAGTAGAGATAAAGTCCCACCCTGTCTATTTAACCAGAGTCGACACAGACACTTCATCTTGGCAGTTCAATGGATAGTGAACATAAGAACTTTTCAGGGGGAGGAGATAAATGTCAGTCAAGAATTAGCTGACAGGTTGATAGATTCCCCCTACCTTGTCGCCACACACCTTAGTGTCACATTGAAAGGTTGGAGATCAAGAGAGACTGTTGAGGAGGAAGAGAAAAAAGAGCCCCTACCCAATGCATGCATCCTCAGCTGCATATCATATTGGGCTTAGTTATACAGCTGTGTAGCCCAAACTTCTATTTCTGTAAAAAAAAATATCTTGAAAGGCCACACCTGCCCAATATGTTAAGGCTAAATATTACTGTAAAAGAACTGAAAGCCACCAATTCATTCCAATGAAAGTGCTTCAGGTTGGGTTTTGTGGCCCATGAATGAATGAAAATAATATCTTTATATAACCGTAACGATACTAAGAGTCTAAGAGAGATACACACTGTAACTGTGAGCATGACAATACTCCTGGGAAAGCGGATGTTCAGCAGTTATAATGTGTACCATGTCCACCATCTAAGTTTAGCATGTTCGCATGCACATTTTTGCATTAACACTAAACAAAAGTACAGCTAAGGCTGATGGGGAATTTCGTTTTTCCTGGTTTACCAAATATCCGACATGGGGGCATGGTTGGCATGTCATTAGTGCCGATCATTAGTTGTCAAGACATTTCACTCAAAAGGACAAATGTCAAACACATGGTGGTGCTAAAAGAAAAGTCAGTGAATCGCAGGGGATTAATCATCTGGGAATCATGAATCTAATCTATTCAATTTTGTATGAATTCATCTTGTCAATGTTAAGATATTCTCAGGGTTAGGGAAAACTTGACCTGTTGGTGATGCTACAGGAAAAGTCACAGGATCACCAAAGTTACTAGGGTGCCATCCTAGTAACCATTCAGTTGTTGTTGAGCTATTTCAGGCATTTTCAGGTCAACTCAAGTTGACAGAATTAGTCATTACATGATTACTGTATGTATATGCAGTAAAGAGTATGAAAAGAGGCACTGGCCTCATCACTCACCATAAACATACTGTACTGAACACCAAGATCAGTTTAGAGGAGATCGGGAAGTGACAATAATACATTTGGAAACCCACTGCAAAGGGAAGGTATAGTAAAATAAAAATTAAAAACACCTGAGCTGAACATGACACGTCCATCTCACAGAGGAGTGTTAAATACATCATGTTTTTCTCGTTTTGTAGTTACTCTTTTCAGAGAGGCCATAATCCAAATCAAGATGCTACAAGACCAATTAAGTTGTCATTGAGTATTTTATTTGCAAATGAAAGAGTAATAACTCAGAAGTCGTAAAAATATACATTTTTTTACTTGTGATATTTACATGGATTGTTTTCATCAAACGAACAAACAAAATGATTCCGTACTGTTTTATAAAACCAAAGAGAAGCCACGGCAGAAAAACACATGAGAGTAAAGAAAACAGAAGTGTCTTACATTTCCATTTAGTGACGCCGCGCTTAGAGTCTCTCCCCCTGACATCGAAACAACGTAGTCAGGAGAAACAGCCAACCACACAGATCCCACACAGGCCGGTGATGAGCATAGCACACAAATAAAAGTGCAAAGTACATGGATGATAAATTCAAAATAAAGAAGAAGACAAAATAAAGCTTCATAAAATTTTCTGTGAATATATTTACAACAGTAGATTTTCTTTTTTTCTTCTTCTTTTTTTCTCGATTTTTAGCCGAATACAATTATGTTACATCAAAGCAAAGCATTCCCGTTCATCTGCTCAATCTCTTATGACATGCAGGTAACGTTGCTTTCCTTCTTGAGGATAACTACAGCCTCTTCCATCTCCTCTCTCAAAGGTAACAATACATCACATTCCCCTATACTGACATACAAGGCCAAACCGCAAAGTCTGAGAATCACTTTGCCCTGCTCGACAGCTTTAATCAGAAATAAAACAGCGTAATAGAACATAAAACATAGTGGCTACATGAGATTCATACTCCTATCATATAACACAGGATAACCATATTAATGATTTTATGTTTACTGCACCTTTGAGTGTTGATAATAAGACAATATATAGTGCTGAAGGATCCTGTTTTAAAGAAATATATTGGATGTGCTGCTGACACTCTGAGGTTTGTTAAGACTTTCCTCCTCCACTCTCTACCGAACTGACAAAAGCTCCTTAAAATTAATTTGTTGGAAAGTGCGCAAGTTTGTCAGGCCACAAAGCTGCACACATGAGAGGAGAGATGCAACGCGACGGCTCATGCACTGGGGAATCTGCCACCTGAGACTTGCAGTTGCTGGAAAGGAGTCAAAAAGCTTGGAGGAATTGAACAGCTGGAAGACTTGCATCCCATCTTCCACCTCCACTGCTACTTTTATCTGCAGTGGAGGGAATTTCAACGGCAAGCGCCTACAGGCCTGGCTCATAATCAATCCTGTTACACCTCTCCTGTTTCCCAGTGCTACTCACGCAGATTACCATGGAAGAAAAGTCTTAAAGCATATGCTATCCAGATTGTAAAGATGCATAGCAGAGTTTGTATTCCGGAGTGCATGTGTGTTTGCATGCATGTGTGTAGTTTGTTACTGTAGCTGTTAGAGTGTGTGTGTGTGTGTGTGTCACATGTCTCCTGGGTGATGCAGAGTAGTGTGTCTCTTTCTGTGCTGCATTTAGTATCCTGGTTCGATCAGTAAATTGTAAAACCTTCAGACATTCGATCCATCAAATTGATTCTGAAGGAGCAAAAATAAAAAGGACTGGTGTTTGAGCTTCTGTTTGTGCAAACCTCGTGCCTGTGTGTGTGTGTGTGTGTGTGAGCAAATTCATGCAACTGTGAATGTGAATGAGGCACACACCCTTGTTTCTGTGCGGACCTGAATGTGCCACATGTACCTGTTTGTGTGTGTGTATGTACATCTGTGACCTGCTTTGTATTAAGTGTGTGTCTGTGTATGTGTATGTGTTTGTGTATGTGTGTGTGTGTGTGTGTGTGTGTGTGTGTGTCTGTGTGTGTGTCCGCCTTTAGATGCCATCGGTACACCCAGGGCTGAGTGCATTCTATGTTAAGAAACAGCAAGAGCACGGAGACAGCATACAAGTGGCCTCCAGAGCTGACAATATTATGAATTATGGACGTGCTTTGTCTCGAGACACCACCCCCACAAAAAAACATGACTACTGCCTGTGAAGCCAAGGTTAATAGGCATAGAAGTCAGTGAAAACTAAAATAAACACAGCCAGTCTGCAGTCATATCAATTTGGATAGAGGTTACTTTGCCTGACTGGATCCTTCTCTCTCATTAAATGGATAACATGAGAATATGTGGGTGTGGCCCAAGGGCTTATACTGAGTTTACATGCACACACCCACACAGACACACACACACATTCACAAACATGCATGCATGCATGCATGCAAGCACGCACACACAGACACACACACACACACGCACACACACAGTAGCATCCCTGTTTAAATATGAACTGCTGTCTTTAGTTAAATATAAAAGGCATTTTTTTTCCAGCTTCCTTTACAGTTAAGTCGCATGTGAAATCCCGCATGTGAAGTCAAACCACATGTGCTTCTCACGCAGATGTTGGGTTTCAGAACTTTTGAGGTTGAACAACGTCATCTTGTGTGAAAGGTTTTACTTCAGTCTAAAGCTTTAGATTTTGAAGTGAAACCAAATTAAATCTAGCGGGCTACTGAAGCTACTGGGAAAAGTGCTAGAATGTAGTAACTGAACGAGTCACCAAACAATGAAAACTGGTGAACCTCACAAGAGTCAACACTTCAGTTAGGAGCTAGCTAGCTAGCAATACTAGTTTAACTACTAGTTTTAAATGACAGGATTACATCCTGGTATTCATAAGGTATTCAGAAGTCACGTCTTCATGTAGAATTATTTTTACTTAGTTTATTTCTGCCTTTGGGATTATATTTATTCACTACAATGTGCCGTTGTAGGAGGGTTCAAATATCTGTATGTGTGTTGACGCCAGTATCCCTGCGTTAACATGCCAGTTACCTTTAGGTACTACATTTTAGCATCTACCTGCTACTGGCCCAGAGAGAATAGTAATATTCAATACTAGCTATACTATTAAAGTATTTTCCTGATAAATATCTCTTCTGGGAAACAGTAGTGGACCTTATATTGTTTAGTTTGTCCTGAGAGTCATAAAAACAAATAAAATCAGCTTATTTCCAGTATAAACTTTTGTGGGGCTGTTTACAGTATAAACAGCTCCACAAAAGGTCATTTTGATATGGATGGCACGTCAGAATAAAGGTTAGGGTTCACCAAAATATTTATTATGTGTTGACTATAAATACTCCTGGCAGATACTATTCAAGATCAATGCCCAATTTCTGGTGAAGAAGAAATTTTGACCCACTGGTGGTGCCTCAGGAAATGTCATGAGGTCACAAAAAATATGAAGAATCCCCGGGGGTGGGGTGGGGGGAGATCAATAAAATCCATTCAACATCACATGAGAATCTGGCCAGTAGTATTTTTTTCTACACTTGAAATATAAAAAATGTCAAAAGGTGACATAAGACCTCGGGGTTTAACTGGTTCACACAACATGTGTGCACAAAACCACACATTTTAAATTCACTTTGGGGTTTCCCATTTGACTTTTTTGTAAGGGGTATATCTCCCCTCACATACCCTTAATTTCTAAATTAAATGACATCATGTGCGTATATTTATCTGTATGTACAATATAAAACAAGACTGATTACAGAATGTACAGTACATTGTCCCATGGCATGGGATTGCTTTCTCACCATAGATAATTAACTCTGTTTGGTGCTCCCTAGGCTGCATCTGTTATTACTAGGGCACATTTTGTGAAGTTGTATCTCTCAGTATTTGCTACTGTTGACCCTCAAAGCTGGATGTGAACAGAGACTTAACCACTGGCGTGCTGAAGATAAGAACACAGAAAGAAACCAGAAGAGAAGAGGGATTGCAAAGGCACACTAGATAGGCTACTTTCCCCCTTTTTCAGATACTTTCAATCAAACTGCACATGGCCTGTCTGAGGATACAACGAAAAGAAAATTGGCTCAGCCCGACCAATAACCAAGCAGGCCCTGGTGATTCAGCGAGACAGCAATCAAGTGCCACTCCATTGTTATGGATCCAGGGAGAGTACTGACAATGATACCATACACAGCCTGTACAATTGAAGTCTCTAGAACCATACTCTTCGCTCCCTTCATTCAGACATAGGAATTGTAAAATTGAACGTCAAAGTCAATTCTTTGTGCCTTAGCTTGAATATTGATTCCGTACCTATAGGGAGCAGAAAATAATGGGATCCACCATCTTTGTACATCACACATTCATGGTGACAGATTTTGGTTTTGGTTCAGAAATGTAGCAGGTAAACAAAAGAGTAAAAAAGCAAACAAATAATAACCCATCCTAGGGATTGGTGGCACTTCTTAAAATGGATGAATGGACATATAGCTGTCTGTCACCCGTTACAACCTGTTCAGAGAGAAGAAACACAGGAAAACAGAAAAACAATAAAATAAAAACAAGTCCAGCTGGTCTAATAGATTATTATCCCCTATATTTAAAGTATTTTACTTGCTATAGGCCTAATACATACTATTTAATTATTCAGGAAAGATATTCAGTACCAGAAAAAGGATATCTGTAGACAAGATGTAGAAGGGGGTATCGACTCCATTGATCTGATTTGACTGTCAATGCTACATCCTTGCACCTGAAGTTTCCCCTGTTGATTGGTAAAGCAGATGAGCTGTGTGTGAGCCAGCTGAGTCAGTCTCAGGAATGCTGTGGTTTCTCATGGGTTCATTATGGGAGCACGAAAAGACCGAGAGCACTGAGGCAGATGATGCACACGCCGCACACTGTGTCTTTTCACATGGATGGGCACAACAGGCCCAGCCCTTGGGAGGAAAAGGGGTTTGTGGTTCCAGAGCAGGTGCTGGAGACAGCAAGTCAGAGGTGCAGGGTGACATGAATCAGAGACTCACCCCACGCCCCCCCCCTCCTCCCAGGGTAAAAAAAAAATCAGTAGCTCTCTTCCACTCTTGCACTTTCTTCCTCCTTGTTTCCACCCTGCTTGTAATGCATCTCATATTTTTCGACAACCAAAACTCAACAGCTGTATAACTCCATTGGTATCTGTCTTGGATCTACTTCATCATCCAGCTTTCACTGTGTTCCTTTTTTTCTCTACTGCATGCCTCACCCTTTGATTTGATAAATAAATAAAAGCTCTACTACTACAGGGGGCACATTCCCCCTGGCTGCACACAATACTTTCTTGTGCCTTACAAAGCCAAAAGACAGAACTCAGAAAATAAGTTCTGCCTTCAGCCATGAGACATGAACAGTGTTGCATCTCAGGTCTTGCTTTTAGTTTTGTTGTTTAATGTAATTCAGTAGGGGGCAAACGTCTTATTTTCCCTTTTTAAGTTTGCATTCATTAAAAGTACTTTTGGACTTATAGTATGGATTCTTTTAATTACATCCTTTAAACTAGTTGCATTTCTTTGTCTATGGAAGAGTCTTAGTCTTTGGGAAGGGGGCTAGGGGCTTGGGCTGGGATGGAGTCTCACATGGTTGCATGAAGTGGTTGGCTTTCAGTCCTACACAGTCTGAAAGGCCTTGGTCTGGGCCGGGACCATGAGGGTTGGGGGTGTGGGCCCAGACATGTTCCTGGAGTTGTATTTGGGAGTGGCAGGGGGCTCGGGGGTCTTGGGCACCACTGAAGTGTAGGCTGGAGGGGACTGGGGGAAGCCTGGAGGCTGTCCATTTTCCTTGACAGCTGCTACAGCAGGTGGGCGAGGGCGGTGACCACGTAGGGCACTGTTGTGCACCATGGACTGGGTGGAGGAGGCACCGGAGCGTGAGCTGCCGGAGCGGGACGAGGAGAGGGAGTTGGGCTTCACTAGCTTGGCTTTGGGAGCCTCCGCGTCCTCCCTGTGGTTAGAAACACACACACAGCAAACAATGATGACAAATGTCCATTCATTTCATAGCAACTGTCCTTCTTAAAATAGATCAGACACACACACACACACACACACACACAAACACACAACCACACACACACACACACACACACACACACACACACACACACACACACACACACACACACACACACACACACACACACACACACACACACACATATGGGTAATGTTTTTATTTTTGGGCACACATGCAAGCAAATATAGGCAGGCAGAACGGTAGACAGCAAACATATCCAAGCAAACAGGAGCTGTTGCCGTGTCAGTATTTGACTCGCCCACTGTAGCTGTGGTTTGGAAAGGTTTCAGTTGAACAGGTGCTTATTAGTAATTGCGAAGCAGAGTCAGAAAACAATGTTGCATGAAACAACAGATCTTTACAGTTATTGTATGTATAGGCTTGGCACATTATTTGAATTATTGTGCACATCTATTAAATCCTTATTTTTTCCTAAAGATTCATATGTAGTTCTCAAACTGAGTTCAAACTGAGATCCAATGTTTGTTATAAATATATGATACTTGAAACTCAAAACTTTAACTCTGGGAAATCTATTTTAGTCTAGTTTCCCTTATGAGGGCAATGACCTGTATAAAATTAAAAAACATCTTCATTTTAAGTTAATTGTAACAATACGTATTCCATTTGTTGGCATTGGTTTTTCAGGGCCCACCTGCTAACTTTGCACATTATGTGTTTTAAGCTTGAGATCATACCCATAGGAAGTACTGATGCTGCAGAATCTCCAGGTGCACCGCCCCAGGTGGCTGAGCACTGAGGTAGGCTAAAATTGTATTGTTGCAAGGTATCTTTTTCCTGTTTCATTACACCAAACAAGCGTCTGTCCCACACATTCTCACAATTTTAACCTTGTAACATGCATTTTAACTAGCAAAATAATATAAAATTGCAAAAGAGTGAACCAATCATAGAAGAAAGAAAAGGATGCTTAAACCTGATCTCATTTGGAGTCTCCTCCTCCTCATACTTCTTTTTCTCTTTCTTCCGGAAGACAAGCCAGATGATTAATATGACAATAAGGACACCAAGGGATATTCCCACGACTGCACCTGCTACCATGCCTATATCCCTCACATCTGTGAATGGAGAAGAGAGTGATGAATGATGGGGGAAAGAGATATTTTCAGGTATTATTCATCATTCACAAATACTCATGATCCATGCTCATTTATTGGAAATACCTCAAAATATTTGTGCCACAGGGCCCAAATTCAATTTAACACCAGGACTTTCTGCTGAGCTGACTATAAGTGTCATTTTCTCTACACATGGCCCCTCTCAGGAAATTTATTAATGTGACAGTGAAACATAACTGTTGGAGTATAGGTGGTGACCCATGGCCAACAGTTTAAGTTCAGCGCAGTCCCTATAGTGTGTGTGTGTGTGTGTGTGTTTGTGTGTGTGTGTGTGTGTGTGTGTGTGTGTGTGTGCGTGTTTGTGTGTGTTTGTTTGTGTGTTTCTAGTGTTCTATTGCTTCCATCAAATTACAACCCCTCCAGTGTCTCCATCTATAAATGTGTGTGTGTGTGTGTGTGTGTGGGGGGGGGGGGGGGGGGTAAATGTATTTCCAGCTGTAGTTTGAAACAATAACCATCAATCAGTGTGGCAGTTTGGTGTGAGGTTAATTCTGCGAGGTCAACTCTCCCTTTCCTCCCAAAACTCACGTTGCATTGTGACCTCAATGGTACAGTTTTCCTCTCCCACGTCATTGCTTGCTGTGCATCTGTAGACTCCTGTGCTGTCCATGGTGAGATTCCTCAGGGTCACAAGCTCTGGGTTCTTGAGATCTGGGAAATTAAAATAATTAACAATTATTGTACAAGTGTCTGCTGTATATTGTTTCACATTCCTGCATGTTTATCCGCAATTTCAATTACTTTTGCAGGACTTTAGAGACAACTGAAATATATTTTATGGTTTGAACAAGAAAGAGGGAGAGAGAGAGAGAGAGAGAGAGAGAAAGAGAGAGAGAGAGAGAGAAAGAGAGAGAGGGAGAGAGAGAGAGAGAGAGAGAGGGAAGAAGCAGGAAGTGGAGAGACATAGGCATTGATGGAGTGTGTCTTTTAGATTGAAGCCCATCACACTGAGGAGGACTTAACGAGAGTAGCAGGAACGTGTCTGAGAGTGATATGGAGTCCCACAGCCCCATGGGATATTTAGTCATTCCTGCCAATTACAACCATGTGATATTACCTTTCACCAGACCCATAAATAATGGCTGCTGACTCTGTGTGTTATCATCCAATGAAAACTAATTATACTGAACAGGTGTTGTTTGGTGGAGGTCATTAATTTTAAGGTTTTTGTCTGGGCACGTGCCATCATGGATGCCAGTTGAACACTATAGGGGAAAGTGAGGTTGAGAGGGTAGCAGTTGACGGTTTAGAGAATACATAGTACGGAGAATTGCCCTACTACTAGCTTTTCTTCTATAAACTGTCTCTAGTACTATTCTGAGGCGGATATGCCTGGTTATCATCTAAGAGGAACGCCGGAATCCACACCATGTGATTGAAGTGTGCCTCAGGACAAATGTTTTCTTTGGTACAGAGTGGGAGCTGCCAGACCAGTTCTGTGTATTACATTTGATTTCCTCCACTTTACACCCAATTCCAAAAAACACTCAGTTTACACTGACTTCATACATGCAGGTATAAGTCACTTGAGTCAGACTGACATTCCAATGTCAAAGACGTCTTTATCAAATGACAATATCAGCCTGGATTCCCGTGTTTATATAACTCATCCCAACAGAATAGAACAAGAAATCACAGGGCTGTGCTCTGTTTGATTTCCGGGAAGAAAAAAAGAAGTAGTATGCATAATGCGGTCTGTGTCTGAAAATGTAACTACTGGCACTGGTCTATAAGACAAGAATCCATGCAGAATCAGTGGCTTAATTGCAACAATCTGAGCCCGTCTGAGTACCCTTTAGTAAAGTATTGTGACTGTTAATGATCTAGTGAATCAACGCAGAGAGCTACCAGGAGACAGGCATTGTATAGATTTAGGTGTCAATGTGAGGCGGCGTACTCAGCAAAACACCTCCTTGGATAAATGCAGTCTATAAAAATCACTAATATAAAAATGAATCTTCGTAGCGTTCCCCTGCAAAGGGTTTGAATGATGAATCAGCACATCAGTGTATATTTTCCTTACCTATCAGTGCCAAGTTTGGCAATTTGCCCAGACTCTTGCCTTTGTCCAGTACTCGCTCCCACTTGTAGTTGATGGGGTCAGAACCATCGCTGGACTTGCAGCTCAGCTTGACATCACTGCCCTCCAGGAGTTTGCCATCCATCCAGCACCTTGGCTTGGAAGGTTTGACTGTAAGAACGCGTGGGAATCAAAAACATTTAAATACAAAAGGGCAACATACAAGCAATGTTTGTTAACTTTTGCTAATAATTGAGCAAGGTTAATAGAAAACGTAAACAAAGTTAAGGCATTAGATATTGCAAGGGTCTTACATGTGCTGTGTCACTAATATGTGCAGTTTCAAATGAAGTTCATAAAATCCATCTTCCATTCATTATTGATAGTTAGGTTGATTATATTATTCTAGCTCTAAAATGAGCTGAAATATAGTTTTACAGTGTATTTTCTCTTTATATAAAAATAAGTGCTGAAGCATGAGTTATTCCATAATGTGAAGACAGTCATAAAGACATAATGTGAAACAGTCCAAAACCAATGCATCACCTCAAAATAAAACATCATGTTAGTATAAGAGCAAAAACATAAAAGGAAGATAATACGATTACAACTGGCTTGTTAAGTTGCACAAAGTTAAAATGTTAAAAACTTCATCAGACTGTGGGTATCTATAGCCACTACCGGATGTCATTTACAACTTGGTGAATCGAACATCACATCGTCATTTCTCTGAGCTGGTGACACACGCAGAGAAAAAAATAGTCCCATGGATCAATGTGACCCCAAAGCTTGCTGTGGGCGCATGTGGTAATATGTTCTCCACAGGTCAAAGGTTTTGGTCATAGTCCAGTAGCCAGAGGCACAGTAGAGCATAGCTGGTGCCTGCTCAGCCCTGTGCAGCTGCTCTTAGATACACGCTTAGAGGCACTGCCAACCTATCAAAGTAGGAAAATAGCACACAGTTTTTTCCCTCACAAGGGATGTATTTTTAGATCAGTGGCAGACTAAATTTAAACATCTCTTTTGTGTTTTTGTTATGCTGTCATATCAATTTTGTGTGTGACTTTTGTGTATTTGGCTCTTTGTCAACAAAGTTGCACTATAAGTAACTCTGTAATGCTAAAATGTAGAGAGTTGCCGGCACATAAAGCCAGATAGCTTAGCCCTCCTTTTCTCCATACTGTCCCCATCCTTGTGTGCATTTCGCAGCTTTGTCAGGGTCAGTTAGGCCTAACTGCTGCAAGAGCAATTTGAGCCTCAGACAAACATGTTCAAATACAAACACACCTACTAAAAAACATACCCACACAGCTATAAAAACACAGACACAAACGAACACATTAAGTCAAAAATATCTGCACATGCAAATCCACACACACTTAGTAACAAGAACCGTTCAGGCGTCCAGGCGAGCTTGCACATAAACACAAACACAACCACTGGAGGCGCGCATAAACCCTGGCGTGCACACAAATAAATACACTCACACGCTGTCCCATGCCAAGCCAGCTACCAGCTCGGCTGCCAAGCTATTATCTTAGCGTAGGGAGTGAGAGAAAAATGCAAATGTTCGTCTCTCTCAAAATCGAAAGTGTCACCACAAAGCTGAGGGCAATTTGTAAAAAACGACGCACTAACTCACTGAAATGTCTTTATGGAAGAGAGGAGAGTGAGCGCAAGAGGATTAACAGACTGTTCCATTAGAAAACCAATAACCGCGGGTTGGACTAATCTCCCATGATGTTTTTAATAAATCGCCTACTTTTCTGACATTGAGAACACTTTGCTCATCCCACTGGACTTTGTGTATGGCTTTTGTGGTACAGACGCTCCCCTTTTGCTATCTGTCCTTCAGAGTTGGTTAGCTATTTGAGATTTGCAGGCAAAGACACATACTACCACTGAGCTAGTTGTTAAAATAAGCCATTCGTTACCATGTGTGTATTTAGCAAATGAGGAAAACAAAGAGGAAAAGAAAGGAATCCAATCTACAACGATGACTTTGCTGTGGCTTATTAAGGCCAACACAAGCTATTCTATAGTAACTAGAGCTAAGACATGACTTCCTAAGAAGCTCAACAGTAGCTAGATTTATTACAGTTTTTCAGTGTCATTATAAACTACGAAATTTCATTACAGTTTCAAACTTAGAGCAGGGTCTGTTGTCTGTTTCTCATAGATCTCATAGAGGATAGAGGATAATCAATCATGCTCTTCCAGACCCAGTCGCATGTTTCTGGTCTCACCTCATCAACGAATCTATCCAAACGAACCCAAACAGCATGAGCAAAATCAAATCACACTGTCTGAATCAAATTGAATCATTAGGACATTCAGCAAGACGGAGGAAATGTGCCAGGCTAATGATCCAGTGATTAGGTCTGTGTGTGTTTGTGTGTCTGTGTGTGTATATGTATGTGTGTGTGTGAGAGAGAGAGTGTGTATGTAAGTACAAATGGGTTTATGTCTCTTCATAACCTGAGTGTGTGTCTATTACAATGTGTCTGACACTCACCCAGCACAATGAGGTTGACCTGGCTCCAGTGGTACTTTCCCCCAGTCTTGACTTTACAGTGGTATTCCCCGGAGTCAGTCAGCAGCAGGTCACTGATCAGCAGGGAGGCGTCTCCAGCCAGGTACTCCCCAGCAAAGGAAAGACGGCTGGCCTCGTTGGCCGTCGCCTCATTGGTGTAAACCTGGCCCCCAAAGAAGGTAATAATCTAGATGTATTGAAGGGAAGAAAATTGGAGATTTATTTGAACATTGTTTACTTTGTAACTGACTACTCTCGTGAATACAAGACTCTCTTGAGTGACAAGCTCCTAATGACTCCTTCTACATCAATGACAGCTTGATCATATCACCATTATCCCACTGCCACTTAATGTGCCTTACTCTTTCTTTTAGCATAATTTTCCAATTTCCTCTTGGACCTGGTAAACTAACATTTGGTGTTTACAATTCCAATTAACGAAACCAATCCCACAAATAATCATTTCAATTTAACACACTTACTCCAGTACCCTTGATATGTTTGACTGGTAGCTTGCCATTAACATTCAAGGTAACATAACTCTAATTACGGTGTATGTTCACTTCAAACATATTCACATCACTGGGTGAACAGTGTGGAGAAAAACAGAACATCCGCAGTCATGGGTAACATTGTTAACAATCACTTTTTAATTACCCCTTGGGAAATAATATTTTTTTTACAAATGAATGCATTTGCTGGAATGCCATTATCCTGCCAGTGTTCATTTAACTGATTATGTGAAAGTGCCGTTATCTTCTTATGCTTTTTCTATGAGGGGAGCTGTCAAATTTACCAAATAAAAATCTATTCTGGTGCTGAGATAAAAGATTAAAATACCAACAGTGGCGTTGTGGGGATTTTAGCACTCTGGCTACAATAAAAAAGATCAAGAACTTAACACGTTTCACACCCGGCAGTTGTCCAAAGTACAAATTAACCCATACTATGTGTCCAGACAAGAAATGTTACATTTACTAAATGTTTGTCCTGTTTTTATTTAGCAGGAAATCTAAAAAAAAACTCTGCTGAACAGTTAATGAAAATAATTTGATTTTGATGATGATTGCTGATGATTTTGGTCAGATCTGCATATTAGATATTACTCAAGAGTTACTCATATACACTATAGACTGCCTTAACTCTTGAGTGCATTATGCTTTTGTCAGTGTAGTGCTTGCACAATAAAAAAAATAGCTTGTGTATATATTAGCATGTTGGCTAGTTGGGCCGTGTCATGATAAAGGGGTCTCCAAATCTCTTAATAGCATTCACAATAAAGAGCTATTGAGTATTGCAGTCAGCAGCATCGCATCAGTAATTTTCAGAAAAATAATAAACAAACCAAGTAATAGTAATACAATTACAAAATGGGAAGGTACATTTACAATATGAATTGGTGTGTTTCTGTGAGGAAATAGCGGGACTGTTAATGTATGTATGTTTATGTAGACTACATGTGCGCGCGCGCACACACACACACACACACACCCACACACACACACACACACACACACACACACACACACACACACACACACACACACACACACACACACACACACACACACACACACACACACACACACACACACACACACACACATTTAACATCTGTACTGGAAAGCCTTCATCTTCTTTCTTGTTCTGTTTTAGTCTTTGTATGGATTATTTCTATATACTGTCCTTGTTTCTCTTTCTTTGCCTCTTTCTCTCTCCATCCACAAACACAAACAAACACAGCTGTCAGAGTGGCCTATTACTCAGGGCAAGTGAGAGCCTGCAGATGGGGACTGCTAAATGCCGGTGCCACAGTGCATCAGTGCCTAAGAAACAGGGGCACCTGCTGTGATCACAGGTGACGACTGGCCATTTACAAACACACATGCATAACCTACAGACAGAAGGCAGCTTTGAAATAAACACGTAGCGTAGAAACACACAATGAAGGCAAACAGATATGCATTACTGTGCCACAGCTACAGGCTCAGAGCGACACAGCCCTGGCACCTACACTAAGTGGGACATACTATTTTAAAAAGCATCTGCCTATGGGTACACTTCTGCTGCCTTTATGGATTCTGGATAGGTATTACTCAAATACACATTAACTACATTACAAGTGTATGTGTATTTGTGCTTCTGGTTATGTCTGGGTATACTCTGCTTACGGTATATGACACCGATAGAGAGAAATAGTGAAAGTGCCATTTAGTGTAAGAAGTTTAAGAGGAATTTAGTCAGTTGGCCTATAGCTGTTAGCATAGTTTGCAATTAAAATTAGTTGGTGGTCTATTTAGTAAAAATTAAAAATACAGTCTGCAGATGTGGAATGTCTCTACCTTTCCGAGCTTTTTGAATGGATAAAGAGTCTTTAGATGAAACACTTTGCTCAGTTATTTTTAAATAGTAAAACTGTTTTGTTGACTTGGAAGGTTATTTTCAGATGTACACACATTAGAATGCCTCAGCTGCTGGTGTATCTCCCAAGAAAGATGACAATTTGTAGAAAGTTAAGAATTTCATCTTTAAGAAGCTTACTTTCATAGTTTCACATTTTTCTGGAAAATTAAAATCATTCCAGGTCTGTTCCACCGCTGTCGCTACAGTATTTTGAATGACTATACTTACATTGACAGGTCAGCACAGTGAAAACCAGAAGGGCCAGTTTTTTACTTGTGGATTAACTCTTGTGAGATGTGTCGAGCTCCTCTGCGTCCTCAACACATGTATCCTGTACATTTGCTAGCAGAGGCTAAATGTTGACAAGATGCTCTTTCCCTCTGAACACGGCCCTCTAGCTGAACAAAAGAATGATTTATTCATTCAGCTGCAGACGCAGTCTCTTTCCTAATCAAATTTTCAGACGTTTGATTTTAATTAATGGCGCCTTCAATGTTATCTTCCTGTTAAATATTCATCGCAACGTGGCAGCACCCTCCGAATCATCAAAGCGTAAGACACTTGTTTTCCCCTTTCTTTCATTCCTAGCCTCTCTGTTTCCCCCGCCACACACTCCTTTATCACTCTCTGTGCAAACCAAAACATCAGTGCATGAACAAACCACTTCCAAAGAGAAAGGAAATTTCTTTCTTCCGACAGAAAGCCAGTGAGATTTTCCGCTCTGTTTGTCATCAGATACTATGTTCAATTTGGGTGAAGAAAGGCAATGATTCAAAACCAGTGGCACGATACCAAAAACTTCTTAAGAGGCTGTAGACACAAAACCAAGTTAAGGAAATTTAGTTCAGCCAAGTGATGCTATTCTTAAAACTGAATAGTTATGCTGACAACTAGAATCAGCTGCCATCTACTGATTTCATGTTTTGTGTAGTTTCTAAATTTCAGGACACACATCAAAGAAAACCCAAATAAATATCACTGTAAGTGGAGCATTTTCAGAGCAGAGCAGAAAATAATATAACATAGGTCATGTACTTGTAATGAAAGAATTTTTTAAACCGACTCAAGTAAACAATTTAAAAGACAGGAGATGATAACAAATGCTAAACAATGCTAAGTTGTAATTTAATCTCATGCATGATGTGAAGCCTTGACAACCATTGGGTAAAAACATATATAATAATGCGCAGGAGCACTTTAGAGTGACAGATATGCAGCATAGACTGTCTTTATTTTATGAGCTGACATTTTTGGAAAAACCTTAGAGCTTAAGGGAGTGTATGTGCCGTTTCACTTCAGTTGTGTATTGTTGAATAAATCTCTAGACAACCTGGAGTCTCTGCTGAGTGTCTGTTCTTTTTATCTGCTTTTATACGTTTGACTGTTTTAACTGCTCTTCAATGTTTAATTTCTTATACTGCAATGTAGCTTTTATTTTCATATTTTATTTCAACAGTTTTTAACTGCTCTTTAATGTTTAATTTCTTGTACTGCACTCTAACTTTTATTATTTTAATCTTTTACTGTAAAGCACTTTGAATTGCCCTGTAGCTGAAATGTGCTATACAAATAAAGCTGCCTTGCCTTGCCTTATAAGAAAAATACTGCAGTAATGCTGCTCCCTCTGTTAGTTAACTTAAGCTAGATTTAGCGATTTCTAGCTAGCTACCAGTTCTTCAGGTAAGTGTTAGTTATGTTACAGAGCTAGCAGCTACATGACTACAAAGTGACATAATTTAGACGGTTTCTGTTTTAGAAGTATTAGAAGTGTTAGAAATTAGAAAAACACCAATTGAAAATCATGTTCAAGTTGTTTTCAGGTTTGTAGCTTTCATGCTGTAGAAAAAAAGGTTATAAATACAAAATGAGTTAGGGAACATTCTGGACATCATTGTTCCTTTGTGAAAAGCACTAAAAGTCAAAGTGCCACAGTAACTTTGGGCACTGACTTAATGTTCAACTATTATGGCTCCTGTTGGAAATCAATCAGCATGACTCAAATGGATGAAAGATAGAAGATAGATAAAAAGTGGATGTGTAAAAGAGATAGAGAGGGAACGCAGAAAGAGGGAAAGATGTACAGGATGTCAGGTAATTAAAAAAATAAAGCAGTAGTTGACAGAGGTCTGCGTTCTATTGTTTTAGCACAAATGGTCCCATTGCCATTTTGAAAGTTCTAAAGGAAAGAAGAAACCTAGAAACCCTAGGCTTCAAAGCCATCAAAAATGTGTTTCTGTTCTGCCTGTAGCATGAAAAACGCTTTTACAGTACTTTTACTTCTGAAGACTGTTGGCAATTACCAGTTAAAGAAGTATAAGATGTTGCTTAAGCTTTACCCTGCAGTAGCTTGCAATGAGACAAAGATACAATAAAATCATGATACAGGGAAATTATAACATCCAAAGGACTGATTTCAATTATTGTGTTAATAACACACAAAAGCACATAGAAAAGAGCATCTTATCTCACCACTTTTTGTCTGGAGTTTGGTTTCTGCAGTAGCCACTCTATGTCAAGAGAGTTGGACGACGGGAACTGGTGGTGGCATGGTAAGGTGGCATTGTCCCCGACAACCTTCTTCATCTCCGTCTGGGCACCCACTGACAACAGGCTGAATAGAACTGAGGAAGAGGAGGAGGTAGAGGATAGGGGGAGATGTCAGCTGGTGACACTTGCTAAATCCTAACTTGAGACAAGAGGCAGATGCTGCAGATACAACGCAAAACCACGCCGTTAGAGGAAATTGATACAGAAGCCGCAACAAGACAAGAATATGACCCAGAATGCCAATCACTCTCTGACTGATGCTGAGATACGTCATCCCCGGACACTAAAAAGGGAGAATTCTTCTTCTTTTTTTATTATTATTATTATTTTTTTTACAGGAAAGAGAGTTTGCCATAGGAGCTCAGAGAGGAGTATAAAGATGATCTTTTTTGTTAACCCTTTTTGACAAGGGCAATCAAAGAGCACATTCTCACAGCCAGAGCTGTGGGGAATTGTGGTGTGTGAAGGAAAGCTTTTAACTACTGAGGAGCTACGCTGCCTGCACATGGACAGGTCTGGTGTAAAACTGAAGACATACATATTGAGTGTTGACGTACTAAAATTTACCAAACTAGTCTTAGTCACATTCCTATTATTACATGTGACAAAGTAGACTAACAGATTTGACAGAATCAAATGGAACATGCAATCATAGTAACACATATTCCAAAATATCCCACAACCCCCTCAGGGAAGAACTTGCAGTAGAAAGTAGCAATAACGATGATTGTGTGCACAAGACAGTGATTTTGGGCTCCGGCCAGACTGTCAGTGGCTGTGTCTCCATGGGGGAGCAGCGAGGCTAATTTATTGGAGGATGCTGGACAGCCTTGGGGCTTGAGTGGAATTAGCCAGAGGCGTCAAAGGGGATTGCTGGAAGCTAAGTGTGTCTGTGTGTGTGTGTGTGTGTGTGTGTGTGTGTTTTTGTGTCCAGAAACTGTGGAGAAATTCAACTCCCTCCACCTGGTAGTAAGACTGTACGATACTGCAGAGCACCATTGAGCTTACACACACAAATGTGACAGATATTTTTGTCTCTACAACATTTAACTTAACTACCTGCCTTCAATTGAAATACCCAACGAGCCAATAGCTTCTGGGGATTAAGAGCACTTAAAATAAAGTTATCTAGCGAGCAGTCTCTCATTTGGAATCATGTAGGAATGTACAAGTTGTGAAAATATTCTTACATCAACTTTTTATTATGCTGCTTAATAGCTCAGAGGTTCAATATTTCCTCCTGTTTGCACAGAATAAATAAACAATGTGGTGCGGGACACGCATTTAGAGAAAAAACTATGTACATTCATAGGTGTTGTGTCTGCGGTGGAGTAATTCAACCCAGAGCCCTTTGAAAGAATTCCTTTGTTCTCAACAGACACAATTGCATGCAGTCAAATGTTCCACAGGAGGCCAAATGCATGAGCACTCACTGGGCGCCTGTCCACAAGTTTACTGGTCCACCCTTACAGGAGCCAACACCCTTTCCCATAAGTGATCTCTGGGCCAATGAAAATGTCAGCCGTGTGCTGTGAAACCAATGAGTCAGTGCTGACGCAGGACACAGAGGAGTAGCCTCACACAAACCACTTATTCAAAAGGAGCTTCAGTCGGATATGCAGTTCTCCACGTTTTGTTTAAGCTCCGTCTCTACATTTTGAGTCTTCAACTATATGCCTGAGCTCCAGGCTACTCACTGTCACTCAAGTTTAAGGTTTACAATTGGTATTCACCAGTTCGACAGAAAGAGGACACCTCCCGGTTGAATGTTTGCGTGAGCATTTGGCAGCCTAGGAGTGACAGGACACCTTTCTGAGGTCCTTCTGCTCTTTTGGACCTCCTGCTCAGTTCAAGTCATTAATCAGCAGAAAAATAAGGGCCACCCCTCCTCCACAACCCTGAAGGTATCCCCATTTATGACTTTTTAATGCAGCATTTGCATGGTCATTCATCTTGTGGGCTCCCCACCAATTTTATTTTGGACGTCAGAAGAAAGAGAGAGAGAGCAAGAGAGCTTTGCAGTGAAAGGAATATTCAAGAGGGAGATAGGTCAGACCGTGTGTGTGTGTGTATGTGTGTGTTTGTGTGTGTTTGTGTGGGCGTGCAATTGGTTGGACCTAATGGGGCACATTAATACTTGATGGTGGTATAGGGGTCTGCGGTGAGTCCTTTGCCCACTGTCTCTCCCCTCAGCTCCTCAGGGTAACCTCTGCTAAACCCATCAGCAGCCCCGGGCTGAACCCAGCACTGTGTAGCAGGCCTGATAAGAGCTCCCTGCTTCTTTTCTCACCTCCCATATCCTACTTAGCTGCCCACCGCTTCAACTGTAGGTTTACCTAAAAGATAGATAGGGCCAGGGTGACTGCTGAAAGCGGGCCATTGCAATCTTTTTCCACACAGAATACTAGACTTTCCACGCGCCGACTTAAAATTGACCTCCAATCAATGATGGGGTCTGGTGTCAGAAAAGTGCTTCGTTGCCCAACAATGAGGATTTAAGTGTCATTATAGAAAATAGCAAAATGGGCTGTATCTGTGACAAAAAGAAAATTATAGGTTAGGTCTTTCAAAAAAGAGTTGGCAGACAATCAAAATGGGTATTTGTTGGTATACAGTGGCTCCTCCCCACTTTCCTCCTGATTTATGGTCTTGCAGAGGGTTTTTTGTGCTGTGGAATGGATGACACAGTGTTCCCAAAATAAGCTTGCTTTGATGTGCGTTTGCATTTGGATTGGCCTCATTTACCGTGTGCACAGCTGGAATGGTTGGACTGCAAGACCTCATCATTTGTGTCAACATCAACTATGTGACACAACAGAATTCATTATTGTGGCAGCTATGCACACAATGTATGAAAAAGTGTTTGGTCAGTCAAGTTTGGGTTTATGACCTTGGATTTGAATTTGCCGTAAGGTGACCTAGACAGAAAAAAACTGAAATTACATTTCTGGTTACAGTGCTGTGCATGCATTTGCATGTCTTTATGAGATTTTATAAGGACATGGGAAAGGCCATTCAAATAAACATGGTCATCTTGAGGCAGAGATAAATGTAGAGACAACTTGTGATAGGATAGCTGGAACCATATCCCAGGCCATGTCCTTCATCCCTCCTTCTCTATCATTGTGTCTGCTTTTCTCAGCTCTGTTTGGCTAAGCTTCATGCTTTCACTTGTGGTGAGGTTCAATCTTTAACCACAAAAAAGAAAGAAACAAAGCATATCATAATTAACAAAAGAAATCTGAAGTTAACACCAGAGGTAAGAGAGAGTATGAGAGGGAGAGAGAGAGAGAGAGAGAGAGAGAGATAGAGAGAGAGAGAGACAGAGAGAGAGGGAGAGAGAGACAGAGTGAGAGCAAAGACAGACACATTTGACAAAGAGAGATTAAGAGGCTATGATGAAATATGGAGGAAGCCATTTCCATGAAAAGGCCCTAGGGGGAGTTGTGCTCCAGTAAATCCGCCTTACAGAGTTCTCCAATCTTGTTATAGTGTGGCCAGTGAGACCGACAGACAGACAAACAAGGCAGGCATGGATCTTTCACACTGCCCAAAGTCAAGCCCCATATCCCCTCAGTCAGCACATTGGCCTGGCTGGGGCCTTGCTCTGTCCAAAGCTTGTGACCTCTGGTACTGAAACACAGCAGATCAGAAATGGGGAGGGGGACAGAGGGAGATTGAGGGGTGAGAGGAATGAAAGGACGGAGAAAAATTGGTTGGGGGAGGTTTGGAGGGATGGTGCAATGCCTTATTTTGAGCCCTTACTGTAAGTCACTGCTGTGGAGGATGGATTATACCATCACAAAGATGGTTTTAGACACAGGTTAGCAGATGCACAATATGAGAAAAAGACTGGAGGTATTACGGTTTAATTTTGGCTGACATTTTCCTATTGTGTGCACTAACAATGTTTTTCGTGTTCCGGTACAGAATTCATTTGCACCCATCTACATTTCCTGTCCATGCGTGACTGCTGATGTATATTATGTATGCTATATGTGAACACATGCTGCCTAGCTACATAAAAGAGATGCGATGGACTATCTTTTGCCGACAGACCACAAACCTTTGCATTTATCATTCTCATCAGTCAACCGGCTTGCAGACTCAAGTCACTTTTGGATAACGTGTACACTCTCACTGCAGCAGGCAAAAATACAAATCATCTCCCAACCCTGTAAATCTGTAAAACCGTATCTTCTGTCAATGACAGGCTAATCATTATTGCAGAAAAAGGAGATACGTTTGGGTTATGACCTCCAAATATATTCTCAAAAAAAAAAAAAAAAATAGGACTTTATGTATGTAACTAGCTAAATCTGACATGGCATTTATAAATACAATACCTCCATTGTTATTGCTGACATAAAGCTACTTTTTAGCTGAGTTGGAGACATACTAAGAGGAGCATCGGGCTGATGAGACAACAATGAAATACTCACGGCTCAGCGTGTTATTTAAAAGGCTGCGTCTGCCTCCACCAATAGTACAGCAATCTAGTGTGACCTGAATTGGCTATTCAAATGCCAAACATATACGCTATAAATACCGCCAATGTGGCACAAAGATTCACAGATAGTAGGTTACTTCTTGCCCTTTCGTCTTTCTTGATATCTTTGATGATTTTGAGACACAGATAAAATCTTTAGATGTCTTAGCAGACAAGAAGCCGCCTCCAGTTGTTAGCGCAAACTGAGTGCTTACAAAAACAACCCCCATGCACACTCTGTGAGAGAGTCCTTTATTCATACAGCCATCGCTCCTTTTTTAATTACAGCTTCTTAAGGGGTAAGTCTCTTTAAATGTACCAAGTCATCATGCCCTATTAAAACACATGTTTTGCATGTGGCCCTTTACACTAGTCTCCGTGTACTTTCAAGGCCAAACTCATGAATATATTGCTCCTGTTAAAATCAAAGAGGCTGTTTTTCCCTTGACTGGAGGCTGACTCTTTGAAGGGATCCAATCCCATAATCCTCCTACCCTCACACCCAGCGACTGACACTCCCTTCCGCTGACATGAAGCTTTGGTCGGTAACACTTTACAATAAGGTATATGGAGTCATTAACAAGGAACAAGGAACAAATTAAAGCTAACTGCCATTTACCAGTAGCTTACAAGTAGTTCCGGAATAAAGAGATGGGAAGTAACGAAGTACAAATACTTTGTTACTGTACTCAAGTAGATTTTTCAGATATTTTTTCTTTACTTTACTATTTATTTTTTTGGCGACTTTTTACTTTTACTAAATGTAGCCAATGGCATAAAGACCCTTTTTCCATGTCCACTGTAGTTTCTCAGCGTGCTGTCTAGTAACATCTGTCTGGTCCAGGTAGCTTTGTTGTTCGCAAGGCTACTTTTACTTTTATACTTTAAGTACATTTCCAAGCCTGTAGATTGCTACTTTGACTTGAGTAAAGAAGATAAATCAGTATTTCTATTTTAATCAGAGTTTTTTTTAACACAATTATCTGTACTTCTGCTTGTGTGCGGGAAGTGAGTACTTTTGCCATCTCTGCCGGAATAACTCCTTCCCCTTTCCCTATTGCTTCAATATTACTGTTTTTGTGCAATGTTTTTGTGTCACATGAGAATTGTTACAAGAAATGTGTCACTGCTTCCCAACTATCTTACCACAACTTTCCGTGTTTTTGTTTTTGGAAAGTAGCACATCTAACTGACAAACTGCTAGCACCATTCACCATATAGACACTGTAACATTAATCGACGAATGACACCACCCAGTGTCAGCTGAAAAAAGAATATGCAGTATATATATATATATATATATATATATATATATATATATATATATATATATGTATATACTGTTTATTCTTTTTGGAGCTTATCTGGAGCTTGAAAACATCTAAAAGTGAGGGCCATCCTGTTCATCTTTGAAGAGAGGTTTCTAAGAAGTCTGGATGTAGCAGTAATGGATGGGCTTTAGGAAGAAAAGAAGGAATGAAATTATTGCCACCATAATCACTTGAATCTGCACGGGGAAGGCCGATGGGAAAGAGAGGGAGGACCATTGGCAATAGGGAAAAGGGAGATGAAATACCACTTAGGTCTGAATAATGTAGCGCCCTGTGGTAAATTGCTGCCACGCCGAGTGATAGGGGACGCCATCCCACTGACAGATCCTCAAAATAGATCCAAAATTAGTTTCACGACAAGCACTTTTAATTCCTCCAAAGTATTCTGCATTTTCTCTCAGTAAAATAAGGAAGTAGGGAGGAGATGGGAAAAAAGCTAATTACACTATTCCCCAAGGGAGGGAGAGTCACTGAAACCTGCTTACAGTGCTATACACATCTCATCAACGCTGCATCTGGTGCCTTCACCCACACTCACGGGTGTAGCAGTCCAAGATGCTACGGCTACTCCATAAATCTTCTGGTTTAAGTCTAAAACAGTCAAAAGAGCACAGAGCTTCTCATAAAGGGCTACACTTTGGTCCAAATCTTTTCTTTTCACGCAACACTTTCACTAACCTGCACGACAAACGCTGCTTGCGCTTACCACCACATACAAGTTAACTTTGCTGGGCTTGGGTTGGTATCTTTACAAAAACTCCAAAGATTAACACACACACACACACACACACACACACACACATATCCAAATAAAACAAAGAGGCACTACACATTATTTTGAGCAGTCTATGTTTTGATTCTTTCCACCTTATGTGGATAAAAAAGAAAGAAAAAGAAGAAAAAAAATCAAACACAGCTAGTCACGTGACCAAGTGGAAAGAGAGAAGAGCAGGATCCTTAGAACTTCTGTCTCTCTCACAAAAAAGCAGTGATTGTCATTGGCTGAAAGTTTTTTTTTTACCTTAAAAGCCAATTCATCATTTTGTAAAGGCTTGTCCCCATTTAAAATGGTAATTAAAGCAATGCATCTTAGAGACTTTTGCCTGATTTGCAGAATAATCTGAAGAAGCTTGTGTTGTGTTAAACCAAACAGGGTTAAATTCAGCTTCAGAAAACACCATTCAAAACATTTTTCTCCATTTAATGTGTTCAGACTGAACAAGGTCCAAATGTCAAATGGTCTGTTTTGCACCAGATAACACGCTTCAGTTAAATGGGGCTTGGACAGTGACCTCTCTATTTTGCTACAGCAACGTATCCTCCCAACATCTGGAAAAGCCTAAGCAGACCAACATGTGTGCACACTCACTTTGTTCTGCATGAGTGTCTCCAAATCTAAGACTATAGACAAACATACAGCAAAGCGAGGTGAAAGTTAACGTCTAGAAACTTATCACCAAGGTTACTGAAGCTGTGTGTGTGTTTGTGTAAAGGGCACATTCTTCCTGCAGCACGTGCAAACAGCCTTATTTAAACCTTCTGTCCACCACTGAGTAAATGCATTTTAATAGAGGACAGAGGAGGGTGCCTCCTTCCTTTTGACATATTAAGACATGCACAAAGAGAGCTTTATTCACATGCTAGGGAAAATGAATCAACAGAAAGCTGAGATTAATTTTCACTAGCATGTGTTGAAGACTGAAGAGAAAACAATTGCTTGGTTGAAAGTGGTGAGTCAGCGATTTGGGCTGTTAAAAGAAAACAACTCTAAATCTGGTTGGAGAAATTATATTTGCTTACGAAGATATCAAATTTGGTTTTCCTCACAAAGAAAACTTTCTTTCCATTCCTGCACAGAACAATGTTTTCCTATTCCTACTGATTCAACAGGTTTTTGGCCCAGGGCTGAGTTTATTTCTTGGTCTGTGTAGCTTCACTGTATTTTTGTTGGCAGTGCTTTGTGTATAAGAGCGGAAAATATTTATCACAGAGATCTCCAATACATGTACTGACTACACAGTGAAAGGCTGTTCTTTGCTGAGTTCAATTTTTGTTTGACCCTGAATGCTTGACAGATGGTGCAGAGAGAAACAAGATGAGTGGTATTCATTAAGACACAGTAAAAGACAGGTTTGCCTGCTGCTGATCAACTTAAAGCTCTCCTGTTGGGCACTGGTACGGTATGTTATCATATCTAAGCACTGCTGCAGTTTAGACAGATGGACTAGCTTTGATATAAACATCCATAATGCCCACAGTTTACATATAAACAACCTTCTCCTCCTGCCTCTTTGCCCGGCACGTCATGCAACACATAGTTGGCACAGTTCTGTTCCCGGGGACAAAAAATGCTCCTCAATTTCCCATGTTATTTATGTGGACTAATCTCAATTTCGGGTTGGCAAGCGCGTGAACGAACTCCTCTCACATTGTTTGAGTGGCTGGACATGGGCACTGACCTCAGCGGATCAATACTTAATAAGCTTTTGTGCTACCACGTACATTTTGCTGCAATCTGCAATTTTTTTTATGTCCATTAGGTTGAAAATAGAGCTGACTTGGTGTATGACCACAGGAAGTGGAATGTACTGCGGTTGCACAATAGTGCAAGACCGATGAAAACTTAAATACTATCTACCTCATGCACTATAAAGTACTAAACCCCTGATTTTTATTAAAGGCAATTCAATACCCCCAATGGTGTTTCAAAGAAGCCTTTAACAACATGTGGCAAAACAATAAAAGCCACGGTGGAAGATATGGTGAAGTTTGGTAGCACGTGACGAACAAGTGGAATGGGAGGAAAACAAACCCAGAGCTGGTGCTATATTTAGAGCAGCACTAAAGCTCAGCTTTAGAAGCATTGTAAGATAGCCCCAATCTGGATATGTAAGCAAAACATTTTGGGAGCTCATAGGAGAGTGTGGGGATTCTGGACACTCCTCGTATTCTTCTCCTACTCTTCCTCGCCTCTCTGCACACACAGATTAAATTACATTATTTAGGTCACTGCGATTATTTGTCACTGTCTAAAGTTCACCTGGGGTTAGACAACGAAGCCTCTCTCAGCAAAGACGCTAATTTACTTCGCTGGGTCCACGGGAAAATAGAAACTGAACACAACAGAACAGCTCCCATGTTGTACATTTCACAGGCTAATTGAAAACAGACGGGCTGCTAACTCCCTCTCTCCATCCGCCCAGCTCTAGCGTGCTGCATAACTGACATATTAGTGCTGTCGCCAGTCCTGTGGTATGCATCTGACGTATCACTTTACAGTACTTGATCGATTAAGCAGAAAATAACAAAGCAAGGGACACCTCATACACAAACGAGAGGCTGATATTGTTACAGCTGCTCAAGCTCCAGCTGCATCTGCAAAGGACAAAGAGGTAACCTATCCATCCAAGCCTGTGACTAGGAAGGACACGTCGATGGCTGCCATTTCCCCAGCGGTAAGCAGATGCCACATCTGTTTTGGCAGCTGTATACTGATAGGTGTTGACTTGTGGAGTGGCTGACAGAGGTAGAGTGGTGGCTGCACAATGTGATGTCCAGGCAGGTCAACAAGGGCTGCAAGGCTTCCAGGAAAGGCCTCACTTAGGCTCATTTAGGAAAGTTAATGGACCAACATACCATCTGTCCTTATGATTAGCTAAGCCAATTCATACAGAACACTAACCTTTTCACCTGCACACAAACATAAAACACACCACATATACATAAAACACACCAAGTGGAACAAAAACAGGGCAAGTGTCCACTGTATTTTATGTGCCTTTGGGATATGCTTTTAATAAAAACTGTATATTCTATACATCATGTACGTGGAATGCATTTATCTTGACAAATCAAGCAAAAGACACATTAACTTTTAAAGGCCAGTGAAGAAAAGTGTGAATGACTAGGTTCTAGAAAGTTTAAGTGTTTTCTTTTGTTCATTTCAGAAGACCACACAAAAGCATTAACCCCATTGCAACGTTTTTAAAGTAACTAGTAAGTAAGTCCTTGTCCCTTAACAGTGATACAAAAAAAAAACACACAGGCCCACTCCTTCAAATAAATACGCCTGCCCTTTGTGCTGCTCAGCACCACTTCTTCCCACCACCCCCAATGTCTAGAAAAGGAATGCCCACGCGGCCACATCCGAGGGCGGAGAGAAGATTGAAACCAGATGAATGGAGCTCGGGTACAGCCTGTTCACCAGGCCCATATTTCACTCCCCAAAGCCTGATTAAAACGAGGTGCGGCACTAGCCGGGCCAAGGCAGCTTATTCCAGCTCGGAGAAGGACATTTTCTTGCAGCAACACTCTGGGCGAGGAGGAAACGGGGCGAAGGTTATAACTAAAGTCTTTGCAATTGGCTCACAATGCCCCTGGAGAGCTTTCTTTGATAATGCATAGAAAGTTCGTGAATCCACAAATAAAATAATTGCACAGTCCTGGATACAATTAAGAAAACAAAGAGGAATCTTTCACCCTGCATTGTGTTATTTTTGTGGGTTAGGGTTAGTGGGAGGGGGTACAGCGGCTGAGGAAGTATAAAGTAGGCCATTGGCGTGGAAACTGTTAACTGATGTGCCAAATGAATCGAGGGCAAACTGCAAGAATAGTGGAACAAGAATTATTAGCATCATTCAGAAGTTATATATAAAATGTGATATGGATCAAAGTGAAAACAAAAGCCACGTTAATGTGTAGACATTGGAATTTTGTAGACACAAATCCAATATATGATTCCATTCTGTTTAAATTATAGCTACATTACTATGCCTATTTAGATTTTTACAATAGTTGAACTGTTCTGGTGCCAAGAATAACCTTTTAGAATAATCCTTAATTGAATAATGGCCCTTTAAGAATGTAAAGCGTATTAGGGGGCCTATAAAACCATGCAACAAGTTTAGTGTGTATTGGATGGAGTGTACATGTCTGGAACAAATCCTGAATACTGAGGGGATATGACTCTGTTTTCAAGATCTCTGAGACATAATGTCCATGCTTGCGTCCACAGACATTACAGTCAACGTTGAGCAATATTTCAAACTTTGGACAGAAATTCACTGGGACTAAGAGGAAAGTAAAAAAAACACAACTAAACATGGCACGTGTTGTGTCCTCCTGCCTTGACCAGTTAGCGTGCTCCCCCACTGAGTGTGTCTTTACGCTGGAGGTCATGTCATTATATGCATGTGTGTGGGTAGACGGAGAAAAAGGGTGTTGTTTGCATTCTTTATGGGGAAATGTGTGCAGCGAGACAGTGAGGGAGAGAGACAGAAAGGTGTGTGTCTGTGTCTGTGTGTGGAGCATAATATGTGTGAGTGTGACTGACTGATTAGCGGCCCGTTTTCATCGACTGTCTGCAGTTGCCTCTTCCGAGATAGCGAGGCAGAGTGGGAGAATTTCGTACTATTTTCCAGCGCTGGCTGCTCTCTCTTTCCTTCCAATGCAGCTGGTCAGCCGCACTCGCCACTTGATGCCAAACACGCTCCCCTCTATCCCCTTGACATTTGAGCTATGTTACCGCTGAGAGAGTTGTGGCTCGCCTGCCTGCCGCCTGTCTGTACACATGAGTAAATAAGGCCCAGCTCATTTCATTTGGTCATAATGTTTAATCTACATTTGCTTGGTCAACAAGAGGTTAATCACATTACCTTTTGCTAAATGGCATGCTTGGGCATCCTCTGACAAGGAAGAGGCTAGACACAAGTTAATTAAAAGAGCAATTAAAAGAAGACAGTGAGTCCCACTGAAGAGCGATAATTTGTTGCCGTGACACCAGCACAGAGATGTTAAATAACACTGTTCTATGGTAGTTTGTCACAAATAACAAACCACTTTTCATTACAAACAAATGACTAGCAATGATGGAACAACAGACACCCTGGCACGAGATTAGCTTGTTTTGTGGTTGAACATGTGCTTCAAACTAACCTTTTAACACTGTTTGTGGTTTACCTACTGTGAGGCGCCTTATTAAAAGCAAGCCCCACCACAATACACAAGCACACTATTACAGGAGTTAATCAACTCTAACAGGATGTTACAAATCTGACATGCCATAAGTTGAGACTGAATCACAGGAGACTTAGATGCTGTCAATGAGGTTAACACATTACAATAGTGCTGTGAATTGGAATCTACTTTGAATGCTCGGAAAAAACACTAGTTTGAGACATTAAACATTAGACAATGTAAAGTTATGTTGGAGTCAAGAAATAACTCATGAAATCAGAAGAAATGAAAAAGAACAAGGAATTATGTAGGTGTTTGTTTCACATAATTTAGTATGATTTACAAAATCTGTACATTTTTATTCACTTATACTTAAAATTGATTGAAGTTTTAGGTGTATATATGTGTTTATGAGGCTAAAGGAAGTTTAAAGCTGTAAAAGTGTGTCGAGAAAAAGACACTCAACCTTCCTCATCATATACTGGTAAAAAACATTTTATATTATGACCTTCAATCAATTATTGCCATAAGGCAGGCGGTATATTGGTAGTTGAAAACATGACAGACACCCATGAATTTATGCTAAACCTACACTATTAACATCTTTATAGAATTTTTAATATTACACAACATGACGCAGGACTTATGTCAAAAAGATTTATGTCATCCTAAAATGTATAATCTGACTTTACAAGAATTCTCCCTCTATGTCTCTGTGAGGGCCATTAGGCACATTTTAGTGTTCAGTGTCCTGTTAGCGTACAGCAAAGCGAGGGAGCTGGGGAAGTAGCCTGCTAGCCGCCTGCCCCCTGGGTAATACTACTACTACCGGCTCCAGCCTCCCTACAGATGAATCATAAACAAGTCCCTTGGCCCCTTTGACTTAATCCCCTGTGACATCGCCATGGGGGCATGGAGAAAGAGGGAGCACAGAGAAAGGATAACATGCCCTGTGCTCAACTTTTAAGTGAATTAAACATTACGATGAATGCATATGAGGTGTATCTGAGGATATGTCATTGGGTTGAAGTTCTAATATTACAGATGATAGAGGGGGGGGGGGGGCAAAGGGACATTCATTTTTGCTTAGAAGTAGCAGTCACTTTATCTTAGGCTCTACCTTTGAGCTCCCTCCTTTTCTGAAGGTGTGTATTATGCAAATTCATGTCCCACAGTCCTTTCATTTAAATCTGGCCACAAAGCTTAAGCTTGGGTAGTTTACAGAGTGTGGCAGCTAAATATATAATCAACATCATGCTCCTTTTAGGCATAAGAAAGCGTCCCCAGGAGGCAGCAATAAATAGATTTATTTTAGGAACCAGAATGTAGAATCTTAGTTAGGGCGAGACATGCTAAGTGCTTTGTCCCTTATGCATCAGCCCTTCGGCAGTATTTCCTTCCTAATTAAAAAAAAGAACAAGGTGCAGGCGCAGGGCAGTGTGCCGTAACAGAGGTGGCAGCAGCCCGGCCCGGTGGTGTATTTTTTCTCCCTAAAAGTTTGGGATATGATTCTCACTTTGCCTCACTCTGCTAGTTGTGCTGATGCAAGGAACTTTTGTCTTGAGATTAATGAAAGACGTTTGGCTCTTTGACATTTTGGATTCCACACAAAGGTTAAAAACAACCCCTGACCAGTGACAGCTTTATGAGGCGTTCCACTGCAGATGTTCTGCTTGCTCGGGGAAGCAATGCTTTTATCCCACACTTTCTCTACCATTTTTACTGACGCAACAAATAGATGAAAAAAAGAATCTGTTTTTCAAACTGTTCTCTCAAAATATCTCTGCTGACAAATTTGATTTCAGTCTGCAAAAATTAAACCCTTTAACATGTTTATTTCTGACTCTTTCTAACTGGTGTGTGCTTATCTGTCCATGTGTTCCATATATGTATTCCAACACGCTGACACTAATACCAAAAAATCTGGTTAATGTGTGTCTAAGTCAGACGAAGGCCTTAGCGTAACAACACACTAAATATTCCATGGGTATGCTGGCACAGTTATTATTATCTGGAGTTGTGGTTCAGGACGCCAGGAGGAGATTAAAGGTCCCATGTCTGTCCGGCTATTATCAGGTGATTTACAAACAGTCTGATGTATTCTTAAATCACCCTACATTCTCAAAATCGTCCTTAGATAAAACAGTAGCCTCATCTTTTGTGGTGGAACTACTCAAATGTTGCACCAGGTTGCAATGAGATAAACTGTGAGAATCTCTGACAATATTACCTGACAATATTCAAGAGTAGAACAGAACCTTCATGCAGGATTAAATAAAGTGAAAAGTGCAAATCCCTTTGACTACTATGGTACTCTTTGAGGAAGTGTTTTACAAAAACAACTTGCCCAATTGCATGTGATGAAAATGTGCCACTGGCCACACAGAATCTCCTCACACTGATGTCTTCTGTGAAGTGCACTGCGTATGGGTCCCAAAACCTATTTTCCATCCCTTTGGGTCTGCTCTCACATGGGAGATCATTACCACCATAAGCTCTACTGCCCCATAACCCATTATCATCATCTATCTCACATCTCTCTTATCTCTCAAACCAAATAAAGAACATTCACACAAACAGTCTTTGCCGTAAAAGCACACTTTTTTGCCCCTGCATGGCGCTTGCTCAGCCGAGAGTACATAATGCCAATGCCATGCATGGCTAGACCAATGCCAGGACGATGACAATGTTCTCTCCTGAGTCCAGAAGAAGAAACTTTTCAGACATCTCAGCTTTCCGCCTCTGTGCCACATGCTGGCCTGGTAAATCACAAACCACTAATTCCATTTGAAGATGCATCAGGGTTTGAGTACACCACAGCTGAGATCAAGGCGACGATGCAGCCTTGTTAAAACTGAGGCCACAAAGCAGGATCTTATACCAAGAGAAATATCAAAGAACAACCAAGCTGCTAAAACCTTTTAACAGATGCTCAGACAAAGAGTTAAGGATCAATGTTAAAAGTAATTTAATGTCGTTCAGAATGAATATTGTTGAAATAAAAAAAATGTAAGCTGGGAGAACGATCTACAATATTGTACCTAAATCTTAAAATGTGGAAACTCCTGAACCACAAAACTGCATTCTCACTGGCAGAATTCAATTATTTCAGAAGGTACCATTTTAAGACTACACATGAGACACATGTAAACAAAATGACGTGATAAAAAATGCCTTCTGCAGTGTAGGCTGTTTGCAACAGACATGTGTTTATTTGTGCCAATGTAGCCAATCAGGGACAATTTATCTCCCCTTATCCCTGGTGGATTAGTACCTAATCCGTTTGCTGAGGGGAAAAAGAGAGAAAGGGAGTGAAAAAGCTTTTCTCTCTCATACTCCACATATTAATATTTATATTAGTGGTGCCTCCCAATGATGCAATGTGAGACTTGTGGCTCTGCTTGAGAAGCCAGGCTAATAGGGGGATAGAAAAGGTCAGTCGGAGAGACAAGAGGATTTGGTTCCAACTGAGATCTGGCACCACAGCAAGTCTGTGTGCATATGCACATGCATCTTACGCAGTATGTGTCTGCATAATCATATGGTGTGTGCATATAAGCACCGTACTGTAGAGTGCTGGACTTGTTAATGCAGATGTTTATTGGGTGTGAGCAGTGCAATCGGGGCTGCATCGCATGCTGATTAAGGCGCTCTGTGCAAAAGCGATGTGGAAAAAGAATACTCCTGTATGGTTTAATGAGCAAGAGAGTTTAGCTCCGAGCGAGGTCTTTGGGAGCAAACGCACATCCAGTGTGAAGGCAGAATGTCTTCATCCTCTACCTTAAACTCACTAAACATAGTATCCATACCTAATTAATGTGTGCACTCACATACACACTGCTTTGATTATGCATAACCAGCAGAATTGCATGCATGCACGCTTGAGTTAAGAGAGTAATGCTGCCCTAAGCAATGTGCTACTGACTCCATGGTCCAACCTTCAATTCCCAATGTCCTTTGTCCCTGAGATGTCTTTTATTACAGCCTTGTCCTATCCAACGCTAATGCCATGGGAGAACGGGTGGGAATAACATCTGCATGACCACGAGAGTGAGGAGAATGGGCGGGGGGGACAACCGTTCTATCTTTGCAGATCCATTCTGAATAGCTAACGTCTTCTCATCACTACAATTCCCTTTACTCATATGCGGCATGCATATCTTTAAGTAACGTAACCATGCAGAGTTACATTGTGTATGCAGAAAGTGTTAAACACATGCAGCACAAATGCATCTAACATGTTAATGTCCTCAGTAATAAAGGTTATTTAGATTCTGATCACGGCTAGAAGGAGGCCGTGCCCCTCCCCTTCAATCCCCCAGCTACCCTGTACAGTATACGTAGATCATCTGAACTGCTAAAAGCACAGAGAAAAATGCCTATTGACATTTGAAGGGTTGCTTGTTGCCACAGAGTTCCCACTGGCAATTTCCCTACACAGTTCTGCATTCTTCACTAAAGAATGCAATAGATTAAAAATGGTCAGTAAATGCATGTGCTCTATTTGGTTGACTGTTGCTGTAATGTCACTGGGTTTATAGCAGGAATTAGTTTTAATGTCACTCTGTCTCCCACACCTGAATGTCACTGGCTTTTAATTGGCCTGCTTGAAAACGTGAAAAGGCAGTGTTGAGTCTGGGAGCTATGGATGGATGGATGGATGGATGGGAGGGTGTATAAATATTATGCATTCTGTATTCCAACTAGTGCCAGTTCTGGGACAGAGCTATGGTAGAGTGCACCAGACTCTGTGCCAAATAGTTAAAGCGTTTGAACATGTGCCATTGCAAATGGGCTGGTCCCCATAGTAAATGGACTGCTCAACTGCTGCATTGTTTCATTACTGACGGGAATTCTACACGGTTACATATGAAAGAAAGTGCACAGAAGGTATAAGTTTTGTTTTCTATTCCAGTAAGGTTTTTGTTTTCATTATCATCACCCACATAAAAAAACTTCTGCAGGGGCACTGGTGCAGTCCCATAGCACTTGGTGGTGCAGTAAAAATGAAAATGTATAAAATAGATCATACCGCATATTATGAACTTCATCTGTAATACATTCAAGAAAAAATATCAGTCTGCCGAAGCAAATGCATTACCCTGGGACTAAAACATTCAGAGGTCAGAGGTCAAACCAGTCACAGCTGCTCTAAAGTCCATAGCCGATGGGCTCCGGGGACACATGGAGACTAATCAGACACACACATACCCATACACTTTCTCTCTCCTCTCACACACACACACACACACACACACACACACACACACACACACACACACATAGCCTAACAACGCTGAAAAGAGCATCAATGACATTACAGGCCACAGAAATCATTTCATGAGAACTACAGTGTCCAGGATCACATCCATTGTGCTCACAAAGACTGAATTCATGAATAAAACAATTTTTTCAAAAATGTAAACTGGATCAGGAAGGGAGATACTCTCCATGCAATCCTTTGGCTACAAAACACTCATCTTGTTCATACACACACAAGCACATACTATATCCAATCACTAACCATCACATGCCAAACGCCTTGCCAACCTCTTTCTCCCATTTGACCCCAGTGGCACTATTGTGCGTGATGGGTGTTTTCACTCTGAGACAATTGGCTTTATGAGAGTGTAAACGCATCATAAGTCAAGCTTAGTATGTCCACACTCTCGACTTTTTCAGCAGGAAGAAATCTGGGTCATATCTTCTAGGGGAATGGGTTAGATTTCTTCAAGTGAATTGTTAATTAGAATGGTAGGGTAAGCATTAGAATCCCTCTATTGGTGATGTTATTAAGTTCAGGACAAGAGTGCAGTGTGCTGGGACAGTTTCCTGTGATCTTCAGAGTAAGTTGGCTGTGAATGGAAACCTCATGTGTGCTCATCGGGCCCCATTAGCTCACTGGAAAACCATGACATGCAATAGAACTGTTGAAGACAAGCAGCTAATGATCCCTCTGGCTCAGGCAAACAGTCAAGTTTCCAAACCTTGACTGTATTTCACCAGTCACCCCGAGGAAACTGCAGATCCACTGTCAGTGGTTAGAGTTTTGAAATGCAACAGGAATCTGAGGAAAGAGCCAAATGAGAATAGGTTGCGCAAATGTTACTGGAATGGGGAAAAAAGTATATGAGGTTTTCCCTTTAAGGAAATAAAATAAGTTGCTGTTGTATACTTAATGTCTTGGATCAAGCACTTGGACTCGGATAAACACGTGAAAAAAAGTCACATAGAAATTTAGGGAAATAAAAGTGTAGCAATAGTTTATGTGCCCTTGTCGGTTTTGATGTGGATGAGGTTTTCTTTCCCTAACTCCCCTGTGTATGATGATTCTGGTTCAGACTGAATATGTTCCAGCGAGAGGGAATTTATCGTCTCTCTGTGACTATACATGGCAATCAGGTAAGTCTGGGGATAAGAATAGCCCACCGCCTAACAAGAGGCTCATGCAAGTTAACACAGCTCTTCAACTCAAGTACACGGTGAGAATACTGAGCTGCACGCAGGCAGATACACTCACATACACAAGTGCAATGACTAAACACAAAGTAAGTCTATATAACACACACACACACACACACACACACAAACACAAACACAAAAAGCCCCCTCCACAATCATCCTGGTTGACCCTTTGCGTCTATGACCAACAGCCAACATTCCTCATTCTGGCCTCAGCCTTAGCTTTGTTTGGATTAGCTCAGAGAGCAGAACCCCTTTGGTCCCTGTGGCTGCTCGGCACACGTCAGCCTGCTGCTAGGCTGCAGTCACACACACACACCACACGAACACGCGGACGGACGCACGCCGACATGACATATATTCAAGTAAGTGTACATACTATGCCAAACCCCAAAACACATAGGGCTAGGTACATTTACTCATAACGCTCATAGATAAACACAAACACTATCACACTCATACTAACGCATCAACATTGGCCAGTCATCTGGCCTTATACAGGCATGGTGGCGACGCGTTGCCTTTCATGGGAGCTGACTTCATGACATCCTGTCCTCAGGCTCTGTGTTCTCTGCAGCTCAACTAGTTCACAGCAGGAGAGGAGGGGGATGTAGGGAGAGTAAGGGAGAGAAAGATGGAGAAAGACCGATAAAAAGCAGGGCTCGATTGAAAAGGGATAGAAGGGAGGAGGAGAAATGGTGAAGTGGGTGAGAAAGGAGGGAAAACAGGAATGCCACAGAGGGAGGAAGAGATGAAAGAATCAAGGAACACACGGCAGGAGACAGAGGGGATGAAGTGTACTCTCACAGTGTTTAGGTTTCAGCCATTTGGCACCAGCCTCTTCCCGTCACAAAGCCTCTGTTCCCAGGCTCCCAAACACCTGAGAGACTCCCACAAGATCCAAGCCCAGTCGAGATGGCTGGACTGTGACTGAAGATAATTCACACTAAAGCCTGTCTTCGTTTTAAATATGGAGTTATCCTGTTACAAATGAGTACTGTATACTGACATGTAACATAAAATGAGTTGGAACTTTCAGTGCTAATCGAAGAAGGCACAGGATACTGTGATGTAATAAAATTGGTTATGGCCCAGTAGTGGCATTCTGAGACATTGTCTGAGTAAATACCAAACTAACATAGAACTTGACAAAGCATACCCAGAAAATGGCAAAGAAATGCACTACCTTAAGGTATAATTGTGACAGAGGCATGCTCCGAACGGTATTTCGTTGCCTTGTACATGTGTAATGCAATAAAGTTATCTATCTATATATCTATCTATCTATCTGTCCTCACTGGAAAGGCTTGTACTTAAAGTCTGATTCCTTGTTACCTTGATTTTCTGGTCAACAGTTCTCAGGTGTCCATAGAGATAATTTTTAAAGCATGTAAGAAAGACAAATGAGTATACAACTAAAGGTAAAGCATGTGAGAAAGCACAAAAATGTATACTCCCTTATAACTGACTGCTTTGCAGGTAGCCTTACATAAATCAAGCAGCATCAATTTGATGGTAACATTCCATGTAGAAAATTAAATGATCATAAAGAAACTTCGCTCATTGCCTGTGGAAGTGTAGGACAAGGCACTTGTGGGCTTCCTTAAGTGCCTAATATACATTATGAATTTATACCTTAATGACCTGAATATAAAGCTTGGAGGCTATTAAACAGTATAAAGTGATAGGAATCAAAAGTATAAATAAATAAGCCATTAGGATTAGAGAAATGGTGTCATCTATAGGTTTGTGAAACATAAGCATACTTAAGACTTAGGAGCTGTAACTTAAGAGCTTCAGATAATGTTTGCATGGTAGATAGATGATAGTTCCTCCTCGACAACCATGGCCCTTTCTTCTGTGGGTTTTCAGATTTAGGCTTTGTGCAATTCACTTAAATCTGTAAATCTTCAATACCAATAAACACCACAGCTGGGGGTTTGTTCTGTTTTTCTGTTCTGTAATGATCTATTTACAATCATAAGCAAATGGTGTGAGCCAAATAAAAACTGTATTTTTTTACTCCCCTTATGCACTGGATGCTAATATTGCAGATGCTCTTAAGTTACAAACACCATACAGTGGCACGTCGCTGGCTTCCTGCTCCAACAGGAGGTTCTGGTTAACTGAACAGTAAGACTCTAGTCTCCACCATGACTCAGGGGAGTCATAACCGACTCATTATAAATGAATGAGTTGGGCAGAGGCTACAGTACATACTGTATGCACACTACAACAGCCACAGTCTAATGGGAGAGGCATTTATGGATGTTTGTTTTTAACATTTTGCAGGAAATTTGCAGCACATAATATTGATTTTAAGTCAAACCTTTATAACCTCACTTAAAAGCATTGCAGTACTGCAGGAGCAGTTGGGTGGATGTTTATGGCCATTTTGTAAATGACTCCTTCTTATGTGCTCACTCAGGAGATGGATAAACAAAACAGGGAGAGTCTAGGATGGTGGTGGCCAAAGTCATGCATATGTATGATGTTTGACAGGCAGGCAAGCGGGTGTGGGATGATGTCCCATGGTGGAGGTGAGTCACTGAGTAGTGTCTGAGCCAAACAGCCTTTTATGGACACACTAACTGCTCTGAAGTCTGTGGAGGAGAACAAGGGTTGGTGGGCAAACCATCAAGTACCCAGTGTTGTAGTGCGGCCATGAGCTAATGCACACTTATAGGAATAGCAGGTCATGATTCAGGGTTACTATTAAAAAAGTACACCTTTCCCTGTGCTGCCGGCCATTTTAGCAGGCGCTAACAACATACTACATTCTGGTTCTTCACGAAAAATAATGCATGTTTCCATCAGTCATGCTAAACTGCAGTGCTCCACAACCCCCTCTGCTTGCATGCACCCTCAACCCAATTCGTCATTTCTGAGTATGGTGGCCTCAAGGCACTGCCTGGGAGCTCTCTCTGAAGGAATTTGACCAGAAAGACAGTGAGTTCCCCACAGAAAGGAGAAGGCGTGTTGCACAGCAGACTGCGGGAGGCCACACCCATACTGTTTCTGCCACGTCCCTCTGCTACTCTGTGGAACTAAAATGTATGGCTCACTTGAATCTGGAGTTTTGTTTTTTAATTTCCTGCAAGCCTTTCATTGCTTGTTTCCTCTCCCTGTCCCCGTTGTCTGCTCTTTTCCCATGAGTTCAACTATGCCTCTCTCTAACGTCCGCCCCACCTTTCGTTTTTTCAGCTTGAGTTAAATTTTTGCCTTTTTGTTTCTTCCCCTCTCTGAGCTTATTTCACACACATTTTGTTTTTTTTCCACCTCTTGACTCCATATTTTTTCCCCTCTCTTTTACTTTCTGCTCTTTACATATCCTTTTTTTACTCCTTTCTACTACTCATTAACACACAATCTTTGTCTCTCTCTTTCTCTCTCTCTCAGCACTTTTATCTATTCTCTGTTTTCCTTGCTTCCTTTCACTGTCTCATTAGCTGACGGGTACAGCCGTACTCCTATGAGAGTGCCAGATGAAACCCAGAGAGTGCTTTGACCTTTGTTTCACGGTGGGGCCACTATCAGTGACAAGCCATCAGCTGCAATGCCGTTGAAGGTGCACATGCACGCACATATAGTGGTTCTAATAGGCCACACAAAACCATCATAGGTACACACACACACACACGCACACAGACACACACAATCTGACGTATCATGGTCTCATGGTCTGGGCGTATGTCAGCAGCCTTCAACCTTCAACTAGCTATTCACCAAGGCTAAAGAGGTGACACATTCAGCAGAAAGAAATGACAGCCTTCTTTGCCCTCCTTCCATTTTCTCATTCACTCATATGAGCCATTGCATGGCTGGGGGATAGGGGGGGAGGGAGACCTGGAGCCTGCTGAGGCTACAGTCCTTGAGGTACATGTACACACACACACAAAGACACACACACACACACACACACACACACACACACACACACACACACACACACACACACACACACACACACAGCAGTAAATAACGCCCATCAACCTAGGTTTTAATCAGTTTCAGGGACGCATGGGTGCTCCCTGTGATGCTAACAGGCCGTCCTTCATCGATACGGTGCCCGGTTGGTTGGTAGAAGCATGGTCGTAGAGACCTGGAAGGTCAGTGATCAAGACTTCTGGTTGACCCCTGAGTCATGATAGTGACAAGTTAGCAAAATGTCGCACCATAAAACCCAGTATGAAATAGCCACAGGGGCAAGAGGAACTAACAACCTTGAGAGACCAGACATATTTGAAAGATGAATGTGGCCAGTGGACATACACCTTCATTCAATTAATCTTCGTCTGCTTCACACTACTGTTGGTTAAACCTCACGCTACCTGCAATGTAGTTGATTATGCACTTTGAGAGGGAAGAGACAATCAGTATTATGTGTGAGCCTATGCTGGGATGATTGCAAAGATCCACCGGATGCCAATACAGCAAGAAGCGAGCAGAGCTGCACTCAAGACAGTGATTGGTAATTTCCTTGATTAGCTTCCCTCTTTCCATTCCCTGAATAGAAACAAGGTTGTTTATTTTTTAATAAGCACATTCTTAGAGCAATATGATACCCCTGTAATAAAAATAACATAATACCTTTGGGTAGAGAGAAAAGGCTTCTTTGACATTCCCTATTCAATAGTAAAAAAAAAAAAAGGTGAAAGAAATAGCAAGAGAAAAATGGTTGGTGGTGAAATATAATAATACAAGGACATCAGGAGAATGTTTGATAGGGTTGGAGCTGATGCTGGGGAGAGAGAGGGCTGGGACTAAGACAAGGTTGCACACAAGTACACTGCGCCAAGCAGAAAGCCGCCTTGACCGTGCCAAGATTTTTCACATCTTGCAGCATGCTGCAAGGGCCAGTGTGGCATATTCAGTGCATGTCAACAAACATCTGGCACCCAACCCATCCCATCCCATCAGCGACTGAGAAACTGGATTCCTCCTGCCCCCTGGCCTCTCTATTTAGTGAATCAAACCCAGCTTTTACATGTGTCTCTGAGGTTACACACTCATCTTCTTCTTCCTTTCACGTCAACATACCAGCTGAGTGACATGCTAAACTTTTCTCCTCAAACAAAATGAAATCACTATTAAAAGGTGTTACTTCTAAAATCAACTGCATAAAGAATCATGACACATTTTATTGTCTTAATTAGCATCTTAGTGTACTGTGCTGAATTCCAGTGTACTGTGTTGGAGTTGCAGTTCATCTGAATTGCTAATTTGACAATTATCTCAACAGATAACCTATGCAAAGCAGAATAAAGCACACTTCTGCCAAGATGATGATGATGATTATCGTAGATGGGGAACAGCTTCAGTAAAAAAATAAATAAATAAAAAAAATAAAAACATGCTGCTTGCATGCCAGACATAACATCCGGAAATTTTAATTTCCTCTTGCTTTGCTAGATTGTTGAAAGCTTTGTTGTAATTAGCAGGTAAGCAGATGTAGTGGAGTCAAAGTGTCAGAATCAGTAGCTTCCAAGAACTTGTTGGAATCTAACTGCATCAAATAAGCTTGATCTGGTGCACCTCCAGGGCATATGTGACTTCTTCTTTATCTGTGCTGAAGACACTGTTTTCACAAACTTCAGGAATGAAATTTCTGCAAACAAACACAGTATAAAAGTCCTTGGTAACAGTAAGTCACAGCACACACTTTCAGCTGTGTAAACTCCCCGTCTCCTTATTTTTTCTAGATAGGCAGGGATGAAACAGCACAAACCAAACTCTGTTACTCTATGAGGCTTGTCTTCATTGGCTCTCTGAGTGAGTCAAAACCAATTTTCACTCACTATATCATCTTATAATCAGTCAAGTCTGAGTCTTAGGCTTTGCTGTCATTGTCTACTTGCATGCCTTGCTAATCTTTCAAGACATGTCAGTGACGCAATGGGTTTTGTAAATGAAGCGTTTGTAAATGGTGTCATGACTGATTAGGATGCAGGTGCAGCTCCTCAAATTTAACAGATTTATCCATTTAGGGCACATTAGTGCGCTTAAACATCCCTTCTTCCACATAAACAAGTTCCACTCTGCCCTGTCTATGACCAGCATGGCAGTGTGAGAGGTGCCAAGCTCAATCTGAGACTAATGGGGGAGGTGTCTCTCTTATTCAAATGGATCAGTGCACAACAGCTCCCAGGGTGGGGCAAGAGATAATTTGTAGGGACAGGCAGAGTCTCGAAGTAGACGCTGATTTAGTTGAATAGTCAGGGGCCCAGATGGATGTTCTTTAACTTACACAAAGAGAAAGGGTTAACACATGCTATCATAGCCCCACCAAAAGGAAAGAAATCCTAAGGGTGTAGTATATCAGATGGTACTCATTAAAAACCAAAGTCATACTCATCCCTAAAAATAGTACCTGTGATTGTTTTGTCGGCAGCAGAATTCAAGGTAGCATTAGACAGACCAAAAGAGGTCAGCCAGGCTGTTGAACAAGCTAATTGACATTAACTCTAATAGCCCTTAAGGATGTGTAGGGAGATAAGGTTTAACACTTAAAAGCTTTAAGTCCCTCTATCATCAGTTTGCCGTACTTTACCAAGCTGCAGTTTAGAAATTGCCACTAAGAGCTCCATTTGGCAAAGTCCATGAGAACTCAAGCAATATGAATCAGCTCACACACTGGCCACTACCAGCATTGATTCTTCATCACAAGCCAGAAAACACTAAAGTAAGAAAGTAGGCTGCAAATGAAGCTGGCCTTAGCGTACACTTTCTTCCTCTGACAAAATAAATAATTTTAGTTTCAATCATGGTGGATGCAGTCATTTTCGAGAAATTGTAGTTCAGCTAAAGTTCCCTCTTTCCTTCATGAGACTCAAGACCATCATACAGAATTGGAGGTGATAAAATATTTAGATTGGTGCAACTCCTACATCTCAGGATTGATTGTTCCCTCTCTTAGCTTGACTGAATGAACCCAAGTCAGCCAGAGTTTAAGAGGTTGGTTTAGCAAATTAAGCGGACACACATAAACCCTGGGTGGGAGGCTGAAGGAGAGAAAGAAATCTAGTTAACATGGAAAAGCGGAATACTTCAAAGTTCTGCTGATTGCAGTTTACTCTACCTCTAGAGGCCAGCTACATAAACAACCAGAAACTGTATAGCAAATACAAATGGTCCTGGACTTGAGCTGGAGAACAAAATAGGAGATAAAAGCTCCTTTTATTTTGTGAGCTTACACAGCTTTCATGCTAAGCTTCTGACCTTCCCCACGGTGAGTCCAAGTTAAACACACCTAATGCAACTTGCCGCATAATACTCACAGTTCACAGCTGACAGGGGGAAACATTACTTATTCCAAACGTGTGTAGTTGTGGACTATCTTAGGTCGCCCTGTTATTTAACAAAAGGTCCACCGATGCTGCACCTTATTGCCATGTATTACCTCACTTCTTCCTTACTTATGTCTCCATTATTTTTGAGCGTAGGAGTAAGACATATACGTAAAGGGACAGTAAATGTATGATATATGATGATATATGATGTATGATAATCATTTTTGGGGGGGAATGTGGGTGTTTCTGAAAGAAACATCATTAGAAATCAGAGTCGATTTAAAACAAAGGCTAAAAAACACAGACTTCACATAAAATGCAGGACAGAAGAATAACAGGGTCTGTGTTTAAAATGTCTATAATGGAGTTTGTCCTGGCTATGGAAAATCTCATTCTGGCTTGGTCACACCTTGATTTGCAAAACTGTGGAAGGACACACACACACACACACAAACACACACACACACACACACACACACACGGTCTGCAGTCAAGACACACACGGTCAAGCCCTCCATCACTTATAATCATGGGGCCCCCAGGTGTTTTTAATTGTGCGTTAGGCCTGTTTATTATAACTGACTCAAAGCTTCACAACAGGATCTGGTAAATACTTTCAAACATCTGCACTTTTTCATTTGTGGCTCATTTTTTCCTTTTAACTCTCTGTCTGTTTATTTGTCTGCCCCACATTCAATTACTCTCCCTTTCTCCCAACCTCTCTCTCCTCTTCCTCTGTGTTTTTCCAGCCTCCCTTGTCTCATGCTTGTCACACTGTAAGATAGAAATATGCAACCCAGTCAAAGCTCCCAACAGGCTTGGGGTTTGGGCCCATTTTTAAGTGCATACAGCAGGTACATACACACACACACACACACACACACACACACACACACACACACACACACACACACACACACACACACACACACACACACACACACACACACACACACACACACACACACACACACACACACACACACACACACACACACACACACACACACACACACACACACACACGCACGCACACACACAGAGTAACGCAGAACTTGCCAATTATGTTCTTATGCTGTGTTCACACTAAACACAGAAGAAAGTCTTTGCACTGTGTTTACATATAAAGTCGATGCAAAGACATGCATGAATGCAAATTTGTCACGGGCAACACAGTGTCATGCAATTTCTTCTATCTGTGTAATTTGCAGGACACTGTGTTGTGAAAGTCTATCGGTATTAAGACGAATCAGAAATCAGAAATGGAGGAAAGAATGATTGTAGCCGCCGGATGATTTTATGAACCCAGACATGACAACTTTTAGTTTTCCGAAGTATCTGGGACTTCTACAACTGGTAAAAAGCGGCAATAGTTATTTCGGCAATGGTTGATGACAGAAAGAAATGGCGGAAAGAAACTTGGTTGGTATCTACTATGGCTGCCCCTTCTTTTTAAATTTTCCATTTTTCGATACGTAATCTTAAGGCTTTTTCATACTGAATGACTCTCTTTTATAACTAATGAGCATATCTTTGGTAAACAAGATTTAAAATGGTGCGTTTGCATGATTCTTTGGAGAAACTCAGTTTTACAGATTATACATTTTATTAAACCAACTTATCCAATCAGTGGACAAAATTGTATGTGTTAGTGGACTAACAATTTTTGAGGACAGCCTTAGTATCTATGGGGCCCCTCCCCCTCTTTGGTCCTCCTCACACGTGTTGGGCGAATGAACACAAATGATCCCACGCTTATCTCACGCAAATAACACAAGGGTGAAAATCTGTGAGCTCCGCATTACATCAAAACAGCACCGATTAGGCGTGTGTTTCTTGTTTGATCTTGTTTAATCATACAAAATAATTCAAACATTTGTCTTAACATGTGTGATGGTTGGCTTAGTTGTGAGAGTAAGGCTGAGGCACTTTGATAATTAATCAAGTAATTTTTAAGCATGCAAATGGAAAAAATGTAAATACTCCAGCCTCTTATTAGCAAAACCTTAGTCTTCTATTATAGTGAATTAAATATCTTTGAGTTTTAGAGTGTTAGTTGGACAAAACATGCAATTTAAAAAATCCACGTCTGAAATGTGAACTTTCCTACTCCCTGATTTTTCATATATCAAACAATTAATTGAGAAAGAAATCTGCAATTAGTTCATGATGAACATAATCATTTCTTTGTTGCGACCCAAGCTAGGTTACTACTCTTTGTCATAATAATTACAATTGGTTGATGATTAATACATGCTACATGATTAATATACATGTTTATTTATAATTTGTAACTGCAAACTAAAGACTATAAATTGAGTATCAGTGTTTGCGTGAAGCTATGTATAAGAGAGACAGAGAGAGAGAGAGAGAGAGACAGAGAGAGAGAGAGAGAGAGAGAGAGAGAGAGAGACACACACACAGACACAGGGAAACAACAAAAGTCAGTAGGTGAAGAATTTTGACAAGGAAAAAACATTTGTTTCCCATGCAAATATTACTGCACATTAAAAGTTTGAAAGGGTTAAATATCCCAAAATTCCCAACCATTATCTAGTGATTTTCTTTCCTCTCTAATTGCAGTGGAACACATTCAAAGACGAGGTTAAGACTGAAATCATTGTGTGCTGTAATGCCACTCAATCCCATGATAACCCATGAAAATGGTACATTAAAAGACAAAAAAAACTATATTCTCATGGCTTTTGCATTCACATCACGCCATGGGAATAAAAGCCTTGACACTTCACATTAACCACACATGTCCATCTGTGTCTGTTGTTTAAATGATGTAGGAGGTAGTTGAAAAATAATGCCTGAGTACCAAATATGAGTGTAATGTCTCTCCCTCCACTACTAATACTGGCTCACATGCCATGAGATGATAAGGCAGAGAAGAGTGATCCGATCAGACAGAGAGAAGCTAATGGTTACGCTAATGTACTGAAAGGCACGCGCACTAAAAAATCTATAAACAAATATTCATAAATGCAGACTTGCATGACGTACGGATGAACACACACATTCGTAACACATTAGCATGGATGTGCAAATTTGCACTGCTGTCCGGTATGTGAGCTTACATTCAGAGTTATAGTTAAAAACAACAACAACACACACACAATTTGTTGCACTTGCACAAATCTCTATAGTATAATATCAGCGGAGCATCTGTCCGTGCCCGGTGCAGTAGTAAATAACCCATCCCCTTGAAGGGAGGGACCTGCTAATGAAGTCGATCGTATGCCACTGCACTGCGTAACTTACTGAGGCTGGCCGGTCGCAGCCCGGGGCTCCTGCTTACCAGGCCACTGTGCCTTGCTTTGCTAGAGGCTTATACTGCAGCGACATAGATCGATTCATGAATAAGAGAGATCATTCCGCTTTTAACTTGTGTGCGCCCCTCTCACTTTCACTTTTACTCTCCATATGGCAGAGGTTTGAATGCAGTCATTTAAAATCTGCTGATAGAACTGGGAAGCAGAATAGGATACAGATGATGTAGATAGATAATAGAAGCCTCTCGGGTGTAGGGGCCCTCCTTCTTAATGTGTGCCGCACTATCATCTTGATGTCTTTGTGCCTGAACATTGTTCCCCAGTTTGGAAAATGAGGTAAATCGGATTCAAAAAACAAGGGGATTAACTTAATCACCCCTCGGCTTTGACAATGACCTTCGCTTCTCAGGCATAATAAGGATTAGTTAGAAGTCGAAGGACATATGCCATGCAGAAGAAAAAGATAATAGTTCTCCCATGACAGAATGATTTAAATGTGCTATTCACCATTCCTTCCTTCATGGTGAGAGGCTGTGATAAGAGTCCATGAAGCAATGCATCATAATGCTTGGCTGCGATTTTCAAAAGAAAAGTGATATTTGTAACCCTACACAGTAAAATACCTACAGAGTAGCTGTCTCGGAAAGAAATAAGCCTTTAGTGTATAGAAATTTACATAAACAAACCACAATAGCATCCCTTAGACAGGAAGAGAAGAGTTTACATTTACATGAAAGTCATTGATTCTAGGCTTTGCTTGCATACATTTTCCACGATTCCTGTCATTATTGCGAGGGGAAGTGGCGTATTATTTTTTTATGGGCTATGCTACACTATTGATCCCCTGCACAGGAAGGAGGTTATTCTTAGGGCTGTATGAAAGACAATACAGATGTGCAACCGCACAGCGGCCGAACGGAACATCGAAGTGAACAAGGTCATGCAAATTGATAACAGACTTTGACCTTCGGCCTGACTTATGGGAAAGGTGAGGTCAGGTGGGACTATGAGGTTGGTAGGCACGCTGCTACAGGCAAATGGAAGAAACGACATCTAATAGAAGAGGACGGATGACAATTGATCTCCAGCAACAGAACAGGGTTATCAATCTGCCACTAGCCCGACATGTCCTAACAGGATGCTTGCAGCTCTGGAAATGGATCCTTTTCAAAATAAAAAAAGACAGACTTGTCAGATCTGTCAGTAGAGACAGAGAGGGGAGAATGTGCTGACGTGGGTTCAGTGACGGACGTGGCTGTCCATTGCTGTTGTTGTTGTTGGGATCAGGATTTATGCTATTGTTGCTATTGTCAGCTGGATAGGTTATCTATGAAAGGAGGCTTACTGAGGAAAAGCTGTGCGTGTGTGTCTGTGTGTGCCTCGGATGATGTATCAGTAGATTTGTATGTGTGTGTGTGTGTGTGTGTGTGTGTGTGTGTGTGTTTGTATGTGAAGTGGCAGGACTGATTACCAACTGTTTTTGCTCCAGACATGGAAGGAAGGCAGGGGGGCACATGCTGCAATCCTTTAACTCCTCTTTTCCTCCTCGTATTCCTCTTTATGCGTCTCTCCTTTCATTTTTCTGATTCGGTTTTCCTCTCACCCTCCCCCACTCCTTCAACAACAAGGTGCCGTTTTGGGAGGAATGACATTAAAATGTGTTGACTGCAGTTACATAATGGGAGCTAGTGGTTGAGATATGTCTGCATGGGTTTAGGTGCTTATCACATAATAGCAGTCTGTGTCTTTTTGTGTGTTTCTGTTAAACATCACTCACTCTCTGTGTGCATGCAAGCATGTGACTAATGTGATTGTTTAATAGGATTTTTCATGTCAGCCATGTGCAAGTTGTACTCAGAGTATCTGCAATATAAACCATGTGCTACTAACCAAACATAACATACAGAAAGATTTACACATACATGCACCACACATGCTTTCTTCCTAACTCTTGATGAAAAAGAAAGTGCAACACTTTGTGTTGCATTCGGCCTGCTGTGCTGCAGCTGCACAAATTGATGTGTAACTGAGAAAAAGCATCCAAATATCTGCCACACTTCCTCCTCTTTCTCATTCACTCATCTCTTACTAAATGTTACAGCATGGCCCCTTGACCATGACACCTTTCACTCTCGGCACTGCCCGAAAGTTTGTCCGTTATGTGCTAGTGCTGTCCTGCATTGGCAAATCCATGTGGAGTTGAAGGACACGTGCACAAACACACACACTTAGTCACGAAGCAGCAGCAGCGGCTTGGCGGCATGGCATTGGCATTATTTCTCCAGAGGCGAGCACAAACAGATCGACTGGGCCGCTATACTGCAGTTGCTCATGCTGACTCACCATGTATATTACCAATGAGGATGAGATGCAGGACAGGGCATGGGATGCTCATAAAGTGGTCTCATCACTCCTCTTTTGTCCCCTACGTGCTTCCCCTGGTCTACCGTTTCCAAGGCTATCAAGCAGGACATGCTAGTAGAAGGGTTGAAGTGATGGGGGTAGGGAGGGTCAGAGAAGGTGACAACCCACCTGAAGTAGCTTCAGTAAACGAGCGTTGGCAAACGAGGGCCCTATAGTAGTGCTGGCTCTGATTAGCTATCTGTGGATATGGCTTGTAAAGCTGACAGTGGGGAAAGTAGTCTAAGACTGTTAGAGGGATTGTTACTGCAGCGTCTAAGATGGCTGGAGGAGGGCGGGTGGTGACGCTGGGGGCGGATGCACCATTTTTCTACTCCAAAATGAGCCCAATGTCACCGTGACAGAGCAACACTCCTGAGGGGACCACGGGCCAGGGGGGGAAATGATGGATGAGTCGCCTAGCAGCCTCTCCTGCTTCATCCCACACACATACATGCACACACAAGATACTCACACGATGACAATGCATACCCTGCAATATGTTAACACAACGGTATCTAGGGATGCACACATCCAATATACACACACACACACATCCATCTAACACACTTTGAGTGATTTATTTGTGTCCACATGAGTTATAAATTAATTACCAGGATATAAACACTCCAGATGCAGATATTTACAGGAGTTGCGCTCGCGCACACACACACACACACACACACACACACACACACACACACACACACACAGGAGCTGAGGCTAATGCCACAGGATCAATGACAGATCCTCTCTCTCTCTCTCTCTCTCTCTCTCTATCCCCTCATTTCTCTGACCCAAAAGCAGAGGCGTGCTGCCATGCAGAGCACCCTGCAGCATTTATTCCTTCTATGACCGAGCAGTAGCCTCCAATAAGGCCCTGGGGTCATCCTGTTGCTAATACTTCACCTCAACATATCCCTCCATCCCCCCACATATCCCAAGCCTACCATTCAACTCCAACACCAGTTATGAGGGTTAGGGGGATTACACGCAGAGGCAATTACCTAAAGTGCTGATTACCAGCAGAAAATTGTTACCAGTAATGTTGCTGGAATATTTAATTTATGTTACACTCCTATAAAATCATTCCCATTAAATAGTTTTCATTTTAATCTACAATTCTGTAAAATGTGAAGAAGTTCCACAACTTAGATACCACAGTTGTATTAAACAATGCAATAACTCTGGAGCATCATAAGCATCTGTGATCTGATTACTGCATATTTACAGTAAGTGCAAATGATTACAGATGTCATCTTTTTGAAATGAGATTACTTTAATTCCATTACATCTAATGAAATACTCCTACTCGGCCCTGCTAAGCTCACAGAAAGCACCATCCCTGACTGTAGTCATGCAGATGCAGGTCTACAGCATCAATTGAAGGAGAAATATGGCCGGCCTCTGGTGAGCAAAGGGGGGGGGGGATAGCAGAGTGGCCATCCATCACAAACCTGCGTCGGAGAGCGGTATACACTCCATCTGCTCAGACCCCTTGTCTCATACGAGGGAGAGGGGATTGGGAAGAGACAGAACAGTACGAGAAAGGGCTCATAAACATATTCCGTCAACATGGGGGGAGGGCGGCATTCAAAATCCCCCAACTTGAGGTATGAGAAAAAATATCTGGCCTTTTAGATTGATGGACTCAGCTTCTCCACTTGTTGTGTTTTCCCTGCAGCACAATACACAGCGGTGTATGGCTATGATTACTTGTAGTCGAGCCACAGCTGGGAGTGGATGGCGGCTCCAGGTTAAATATTAGGATTAATGACCATGCTGGTCACTCTAGTGAAACATCATTCATACTTCTACTGCATTCCAATGCCATGTAAGCAAACAAGGGCAATACAGAGAGAATGTTGCGTCCGCTAATAAACACCAAATGTCTTTCTGCCCTCCGATCAAGTATAATGCGGTTGACTGCGGCAGATGTGATAAATAAACATTAAATTGGATTATATGAGCCGAAAAACAAAAATCAATATGTAAAGTGAACAAAGAAGGTTTTCCAGGCTTTTCAAGCCGTTCTCCTGGCCATGCTAATCCATTCAGAAAATCATCAAAATGTTCACAGACAGACGGACAGGGCAGGTTGAATGTTCTCCCCCCCCACGCCCTAACTATAATCATTTAACCACCACCCTCCCTTTCATTAGATCAATTGTAGAAGATGATTATATGCGCAGTTGTTCTGGCTGAGAAGATGCATTGGAGAAGTGAAGCAGTGGGGAAATGAAGTCAGATGATGTCAGAATAGGCAGTGCTTTAACTAACAATACCTTTCTTTAATAATCAAAAATGTGATTTTGATTTCCCCAAAGGAACCTGCGTGGTACAGTTACCAGAAGATAAAACAGTGTTAACTTGCATGTCAAAGAAATGGCCTTCAGATGCACTCCGTAGGGGTGAGTGACAACACTATTGACGATGCCTCCAAAAAACTGCACCCAGGGTTAGCAGTCTTCACAAAAGGGCTGTTAGCTTGAGCAAAAGGACATCATCGGTATAAACCAAAGGTTAGTCCTATCATCCATCCAGGGTTTGTAGCAACATGTAATAAACTGTGACTCTAACACATTAAATCAAACAAGACCATAAGCCAGACTTTCATTTTCTTATGCTGCTGCCAAAGCGTGTAATGGCGATGTTTTCTGTGTTATTCAGTACATTTTGCAGTAAAAGAACCCTAAGCCTTACCCTGTGGTGTCAAGTGTCAGTAAATGTTAGCCAGCGGTTAACACACATGGTCAGTTGCCGGTGCATCCCATTGCTAACTGTGCATTTTTTCTGGCGCCCTTGCCACTTTGCATCTTCAGTGTCCTGTAACTGTAAACCGTCAGCTCTGTCATTCTCCAACCCTGCCACTTCAGAAGCATCCGTGTCTCAAAGCGAGCAGAGGTAATCTCTCAGTATTGATCTGGTCACCTGGCAAAGGCAAATATGTTAAAGTGGACACTGAAACCTGCACGAGAGGTCTGAAATCGGATGCTAAAAGGAGCCATAGTGCTCACTTTTTAACACTGTATTCATATGTCTGTGGGGCTTAAGCAGACTTTTGCCTGCTTACATAAGCTTCTATGAATGTCTTCTGATAAGTCATGGCAGCCACATACTGTAAAGGAAGCTTCAAGAGACAGGCATTGATTTCAAGCAAATCTGTCCCGACATCTCCACTTTCCGGTTCGGTACACCTTTCCACAGCTAATGAGCAGCCGTCTTCATTCCCTGTCGAGTGAGACGTTCCTTTGTCTTGCCTTGTGTCAGGAAACACTGGCGATTCATTACCAGGGAGATGAGATGGAGGAGGGAAAAAAAAAACAGTATGATGGTTAAGCCTGAGCTTTAAGACAGACAACTATGTCCCCTAATCCCTTTTGAGCAGCCGTAAGCCTTCCATTATCACTCGTTAGAATTGTGCATCCCTTAAACACATTAACTCAGGCCCTAATGCAGGGCCCTTTTGTAGGACATGGCAGCTGCTCATAGCAGCCAGTTACTAGAGTAAGAGAGAAGTAATGTGCTAAATGCTGTCATTTAATTGGGTTAAAAGTGTTTTTTTTAATGGATGCAAAGTATCAGCACATTTTTACAGCAATCAACATCATCCTGGAAAGTTCTTGAGGCAATTGCAATTCCGTGCTATCCCTAACATGTGTGAGACAGGGAATCTGGTGATAAAATCTGGCATGAAGAAGACACATTGACAGCCACTCAATCATGTATGCATATTGTTTATTCATTCGTTTATTCCTTTTCTTTTTCAGCATGCAAATGAAAAAGAGAGGCATAACCTTGCTTTTCTACCCATCTTTCTTTCTTTTTTAACCAGCCACAGTGTACACCAGTCTCAACACTGGGCTTCAGCAGACCAACATCCTCTCAGTCTTTCGACCAGCAAGTGGTCTTTTAGATGCATAAATAACTCACTACATAAAAGAAACATGGTAAATACTCAAGTCAACAAGACATGCAGAAGCTAATATATGAAACATTTATCAGGCAGCACTGACACTCATCCATGTTGAAATCATATTCATAATTTGGAACCGAGATGTTCTGTGAGTATTCTGAAGCATTAACAATTGAGACCAGTCACTGAAAGCAGTGGTTCACTGCTTTATCCCTAAACAGGCAGCACAAGCAGTTGTGGCTATGTTACACAGTTGCCTCCCACCATGGCTTCACAATAGCTTACAAACAGAGCCCAAACATAATTTTACTCAATGTTTTTATTCCATTTCTATTTGCTGCGCTTCAGTGCACATGGATAAATACAGCCTGATGCTGCCTGTGATCCTCAGCCGTGCTGAGGGTCGCACTGACAGAGTAGGACCACTACAACAAAGCAGGACTTGTTATGTATTCTGACTGCGGGACGGCTAAGATGCTTGGTGTTTGCTGAGACAGCAGATGACTTGCCGTGCTCTCTCTGCCCCTTGCTCAACCAAGGCAGGATAGACTTAATTGCCTCATTAGCAAAAGGGCCGGCGAGGAGTAGGCCTCTTTCACAATGTTCAATGTCAAGAGTGCAACCGAAAGGAAAGATTACTAGAGTAAACAACATCTCCATCTCATAAATTGAAAACAAATGTTTGTTTTCTAGTATGATGGGTTATTGGCCAAAAGCTTAATTTCCGTCCAAATTCACAGAATTATGGATGTATATTTTCAAATCTTATCTGCATATTCTAACCTTTTTATTTCTAATTGTCATATGGTGTATAACACAGCTTGCTGTTGCTGTGTGGTAACTCCCAAAGCTGGCTTCTTTTGAGCTTGGACCCGTCTAAAAAGCAGAGTCATCATGCCAACTTTAATTATTTTAAGAGCTTGAATTAGCAAACTCTGCTATTTCCCCCTCTACAGCGTCTTTGGACCACAGACAGCAAATCAAGCCAAATGCTAACAGTCTTGATTTCCCTCTTGAAGAAAGACACACAAAATAAAAATTATGCCTGCTGCTGAGAGAAGATGTGAGGTCCAAAAAAGCCTCATGTTTAATAATTTTGAGAGAGCCATAAAACTCTGCCCAGCTTTCACTCACTACTGCAGCGTTTGCATACTAAAGAGCACGCTACCCTCATCCGGCAACCATAATAAGACAATTTCATTTAAAGTGTGACGATTTGGACAACAACCCAAACCATGACAGGCATCTTGAACGCAGTCCTAAGCCTGTGTCTGTCTGTTCACTGGAGATATTGTGATCTGGAAGTCGGTTCTGACTACCGTGCTCACTAAACAAAATGCAGGAGATGACTAATACAAATGGAGGTAACATGCCGTTATCTCTCTGAATGAGCTGTAGATTATGATTGGAAAGTTGTTGGCAACATTTTGCTAGTTTCCAAGGTACACTATTGCTGTAGTGAGTTCGCACAAGCACATAAACACTCCTTTTTGTATTTAGTTGCAGTATCAAGCACAAACATACTCCGTGTTCACTTTATGTACATGCTACACTCACGCTTGTGTGTCCACTTTTGAAGAAAAAACCACAACAAAGAGCCCCGGAAGATACAATGTAAAACTAACATGTAATGGTGGATACTTGTGGATTACACCACCTTTACTGACTAGTATGTTGTGACAGAGGCTACTTTAGAAAATATACTATACTCATCTGCATCGGAAGTATAGCGTAAAGGCTCCATATCATCAACAAGCCAAGTCTAACGATTCGGAAAAACAAAGACAGTGGTGCCATCTGTTCTGAACCACTTTGCTGGGAAAGGGGGAAAAAGTGGAACGACAAAGTAATACATTTAAAAAAAAGCTATTTTAGCATTGCAAATACATATAAATTCTTAATTCTTCTCAACCTTTTGGCCAATTAGAGGGCTCAATGCTCTATAATGCTTGGGGAAAGAGCTGTAGTGCAATTGGCGACATTACGTACTTAATTTGCGGACAACCTGGTAATTGATGAATATTTTGATCAATGTATTCAGTTTACAATGTTTTTGCTGTGCTATGAAAAATCAGAAACATCAACTGCAAGAGAACAGGTCTGGCAAAACCAAGACTGGGCCTAAGTTATTGCATTTTACAGTATCGTGTGCAGGGGATTTACATTAGGTAAAGTTTTGATGACCAAGGACTTCATACCTATAAAGAATCACTCAGCAGAATTGCACATCTTAAACATCTTTAAAGGTCATTCCCAAAGATGTGTTACAGTCAATAAATAGATTAAGCCTGTTATTTAAAGTTGGTGAATGATCAATTGTTTTAGTCTTCAACTAAAATAAAAAATCCTTTTCTTTCTCACTCTCAGTATAGATCTAAATTAGGCGGGTGGCTGAGTCCTGACTTCAGTTATCAATCACCAAGAGTGGAGGGGATTCTCCAGATGGTGTTCAGGTCTTGTGCAGGTGACCACTTTGTCTTTCACCACTCTAATCAATGGCCACTGAATTTCCTCCCTTCCAAACACCATCCATCTTTAAGTCTTTCCAGGCTGCTCGGTGACGACCAAAAGCGGCTGAAGATAAATGTTTAAAGGGCAGAAGGGCCTCTAATGATCAAAGCCACTAACGCTTTCGGGAAAGCTGGAACGCAAAAGAGGAAATGGAGTGAGACAATGTAGCATGAAGGTTCAAAACACCTAATGGAGTGTCCTGCTTGCTGAGCTAATAAACTGCTTCAAATTGAAAGGAACAGCAGGCGTCTAAATAGAGCGACATGAACATTTTTTGCCGTGTTCATTCAGTCAGCTCACAATTAGAAAAGCAGAAGGGGAGGAGAAAAAAACCTCGCCATTGTTTGGTGCAGCGCAAGTTGCTTTTATCCATCATGCAATGGATTCTAAGGATTGAATTACAGCTGAGTGGCATGTAGAGGGAAAGAAAAGTCTATGTTATGTGCATCGGCACCACACTGGAATAAATACAATAATGCCCATTTCACAATTCTTTCTGTCTGCATGAAAAATCCTTTGCTTTATGCTACGATTTATGAGGAGGACACCCTGTGGTCGCAGTCTGGCTGTGAGCTGTATTCTCATCTCAGCAGCATGATGCTGTTTGAATGTCCAAGTTGATATTTGGGCATGATAATCAGTAATCATAGTGTGAGTTGAGCCACCGCACAGGTTGGTGTCTGACAGGTGCCCACCATGAGCATTTAAAGTGCTAAACAACCAGTAAAAAATGATAAATTATTGGCAGACAGTTTACTGGGGGTTTGGCACTATTTCTCTCACTGAAAAATGTTAGTCCCACAGTTAAAACATCAAACTGTTCAATCAAGGTCTGCTGAGGTAAGAGAATGAATTCATCTAATTGTGTTGTGCAATAAGCGTGATCAGGCTCTGTAAACCTTTGTTAACAGGCTTCCAGGTGACAGAGGAAAGAGACGCACAAGCATGACTGCTACTGTAACACAACCAATGTCACCCCTGTGCTGCTCATTGGGTTTAAATTTTTTATCAAGAGTTTGCTTTTTCTTCCTTTGTGTCATTGATGTAAGCGCTATGCTAAGCTGCTTGAAAGTGAAAGATACCTTAGCAATAGGGATTTTTGTTTTTGAGCTGTTTATTTTCCCACACAGTTGGATCACGCAGCTGCACAGAAAACAGAGATATACCTGGTTTCAGAGACAGAGAACATAGATCAAAAGCATGTTCTGCTCCAAGAAGACAGTTTTTACTAAGGCAGAAAGCACTTGAAAGCACCCCAACATGGCTGGCAGAGCTATGAGATGATAGCATCCCAGCCCCCACCAGTGATAAACATCATTTCAGATAGTGTTTTTGTAAAATGTATGAATTTTGATCACCTTTGCTCTTGCAGCCGAAGAGCACACGGTCGGGATAGATGGATTCCTATTACCAGCAATGTCAATAGCTGCAAAGATTTAATATCAGACCAGACCTTTATTGTGGTGAATCAATGGGAGACAAATCCATGCTTCACTTTGCAACGAGCATTACCGTTTATCTCCCCATTTTGTTCACTCTTTGATCTCCTCACTACTTACATGAAACAAACATAGACCTTGATTCAAATATTTATGCACACAGCCAGCGAATCACTTCACATTTTCTAAGAAAATTGAAATCTGTAATAGCACTTGCTCCATTGACTTTCAAACTGCAAATAAGGCAGAAATCCTCCCTTTGGAGGAAATGCCATGGCAGTAGCGATTACAGGGAACTAGGGGCCAATGCAACGTTTTAGTGCCATGACTACCCAGGGGTTTAAAAGGGCTACCAAGTTTGAGTTTGAAGCATCCAATCTTAATGTACCTGCTTTTTGAATGTTTCTGCTTTTATATTATTTATTGTTAGTTATAATGGACTGGGGGCTCCAAGTTTACACATTTATTGTCAACTAAAATATACATTCCTGAAGCCATAACACAGTGCCCAAACTATTAACTATTCAGTTAACCATGTTAATGACATGGTTAACTAATGGTTAATGGTTAACTAATCAATTTCTGCTTAGGTCAGTCTGTGAGAGATCCAGGGGCAGTGGGATCAATTGATTCAAAAGCTGATGCGTTATTTTGTGGGATTATTGCTATTGGCATTGCTGTCTTGTGGTCACTAGATCCAAATTAGGCTCCCTGCCTCCCTATGGCAGTGTTTTGTTTTTGGTGCTGTTTAGTTAAAATTTGTCCCCTTACAAAAAAATAACAAAATTATGAAATAGATAGGATGCTATTACTTTATTATTATTAAACTTACAATGATATAAATATCAGCAAAAGGTAACAAATCCTCACATTTCAGAAGGTGGAGATGGAGAATGTTTTAATTCTACTTAATGAATTACTTCAATTAATAATTTCTCCCAGATAAATTTTCTGGTACTTGATTTATCCACTAGTTGCTTAAACTCTAATGGTAATATACAAAATCTTTAGAACAACTTTTTAAGAATGGGTATTAGCATTTCACCTATGTCATGAATATGGCAAAACTTAGTTTGACATTTTGGGAAATATCCTTACTCTCTTTATTTCTGAGAGAACACCAAGTATGAAGCTATAGTACAGCAGCCGCTTAGCTTAGCATGAAGAATGGAGTCAGGGAAAACGTAGCCTGGCAGTGTGTAAAGGCAACAAAATCCACCAACCAGTGCCTCAAAAACTCACTAATTAACACAATATACTGTGTCTTGTTTTTTTAATCTGCAAATGCGGTATCAAACATCTCCTCTAACTCTCAGTAAGAGCTCATCTGACTTGTTGTATTTTCCAAAAAGACTAACTATAAAGTTTCTTTTTATTCCTCATGTCAATCTAATCATCCTGGCCTACTGTATAGAACAGCAGGTAGTGATATGTATGTGTTAGTTTGTCTGCAAAAAATGTCTGTCTTTAATTGTTTTTGTACAGCAGTATACTAGTACACTGTAATGTCCTGTGTGTACTGTGCATGTGGCCCAAGTGAATCTGAGCCTCTCCTGCACATCTGTCAAAGATTAGCAGTAAAGTGAAATAGGCAGTTCCTGTTCATACAATCCAAAATAATCTGGAAGTGATTTTCCCAGTGAAGGATAAAAAGGGGGAGGGTTTATAGGTCAGAAACACTACCCAAACCCAGCTCGTGCTAGGCATATGTCTTGTATTTTACAAGATGCAAGTGCCAAAAGACCCATGCTTGGACAGCTTGGATATCATGGGTGTGGCACAAACACACCAGGAGAAAGATAAAGAAACTGTCAAACAAAGAAATATTGTAGAGATGTTAACGGATGAATTTTAAGAAAGGCTACGTTCATTCCACCAGTGCAACCTTAATTTTTTTTTCAATCCTGGAATGTCATTGCCTACTATAAACATCAACCCGCCTAGACCCTCAAGTAGCAGGAATAAAAGCACTTACAGTACAAAGCAGGTACACTTTCACCTACAAACACTCGTTTTAGCTCACAGCATCCAGCTTGCTACGACAGAATAGAAAGACAGTCCGACTAAAAGCACTAAAATCAATGAAACATGAAGAATCCCTCAGGTACAAAAAGAGAACGGTTTGTTATTCAGGGAAGCAAGCTGTCATTCAAAGGCCATACACATTAGGGTGAAAGTGCTTGGAAGGCAAATCAGTGTTTGTTAATGATATGGGTCAATTGTTTTGAGGACGGCAGGACCTCTGCACTTATCTGTAGGCCTCTTCAATCACCCTTGGTCGAGGTTTTGTATTCAGGAGCGCTCTGTCCTTGCTGAGCCAGTCCCATTTGCCACTCTGGCTTTGAGTAATAAAATCCTCTCTTGACGGAAATCTGTTTACACTTTGTTCTGCATGTCAAATCGCTGACATTGTACATGGATGGGAAGTCATTTAACTATCTGAACAATGCACTGCAAGCTATTTGCCATTTTCCCCACCACCGCTGCAACTTTCCTGCACTGTACACAGCTTGACTGTAACATATACTGGATACTGATTCCTGTGTACATATATGTATTGTGATGCTTTGCAATGTCATTTTCCCCAGTCTGTGTGTGAACATATTTTATATGTGATGAATTTGTCTGCATCAGCTTCATCAAATAAACTCCAGCAAATTAATTCTACCAGCCAATTACAGTAATTTAAAAAGGTCTACGCTTCTACAATGTGAGCTGAAGGTTAACTCGCCGTGCAAGGCTCCACACCTAACTGACAACTCCTCGCGCCCATTCGAGTTCCGCAAAAGCAGATCTGCCAAATTCATCACATGCCCTCGGAAATCAAACATGTTCAAGATTGAAAATGTACATAGGGAATGTCAAATGTAGAGAATAATGCGCATCAACAGAAGATCAAAACAAAGACTTAATGTATGGTAACTAGACGTCAGAAATCAAAATTTCTCTGGGTTTATAAGAATGTCAGAAGTCTGTGGCTGTGTGTGTGTGTGTGTGTGTGTGGGAGTGTGATTCAGGCGCAAACACATCAAGATGTCACTTCATAACCTCTGGCTCAGGAGGCTCCTGTCATCTTCACATTTCAGAGATCCTCTGCCTACCCCGGCAGACATACTAAATATAGAATGGGGACAGAATTTCAGTTTGGAGCCAGTGCTCTCTTTATCTACATCTAACACTAGCAGGCGTGCACAGGCACTGCCATCTTCTCATTGTTTTACACATGTATACATGCATGTAGACAAACCAGCATCAACATGCACACTGATAATAAGGCCCTACTGTATTCCCATGATCACTCACATTGCATTATAGACTGAACATAAGACTCCACCAAGCGAGGGTACAGAGGGTTTGTATCTCACACAAAGCTGCTCATTCTTTCCAATTATTTCTGTCAAGTGACTTACAGTGTGTTATTACTTCTTGGACAGTCATTTTCAAATTCCATCATTCAGAATAATTTAATCCTGAGAGGCAATCCATCACTAGTCTCCTTTACCTGTCTGAATCTACCACACTGTTACCCAGCTACCCTATTTGACCTTGTTCCTGTTTCTTACTTAGTGTCGGTAGAGTCACAGAAGGGAGCTACACGTAACTCTCTGTGGCAATTAATTGTGCTACTTATCTGTAATGTGAACAGTGGATATTACATCTCCAACACATATTAAATTAAACGATATCTCAGGACTTGCGAGGCCACAGCCAAATAAAAAGGAAATGAGCCTCTATTAATGACTATTGATTCTTTTATAATAAAACAGCCACTTCCGCTCTTTACTTGGCCTCGATGTTGATCTTGAATTAATACAGGCTATAACTTCAGGACAATGTCCTTCAGTGTGGTGCAGGAGAGCCGCCTAGCCTGAAAAACTACATATCTCCCTGGTCAGGGAAAAATGCTATTTTGGCTGACTGGCAGATATTTTGTTCTCGCATGAGAGACACACGACCCAGGTTGCTGTGCTGTACATTCACCCCAACAATATCATTTTCCGCAGCACAAATTGTTTTATATAGTCATATCTTGTGACATGACAGGGAAATGCCTCACCATGGCAACAACAAGTAATTCAATACTCGCGGTACAGGCTGATGGTTATTTTAAGATGAGTACATTATTATTTTTTATTAGGGAATAAATTACTATTGTATAATTTTACCTTGGCATTGCTGGTTCAACTGTGACAGCTAAGAATTAATTGTGTTTTTCATCCTCATCATCAACATCAGTAGTAGAAAACTGCTATTTTAGGTAATTAAATAATTATTTAATACACCCAGGCTGATAAGTAAAACCAAAAAACGTGTTTGTGTGAAGTGTCCAATGCCGAGTCAGTTCTTTAGTTGAAGCGCAGGATCAGTGGCCATCACCGCTGAGCACATACTGGGGATTCACCGGATGACCAGTGTAAGCCTTAACAAGTCAGCATGGATGCAGGTCCACACAAAAGGTCTCTTCACCGCTTATCTTATTCAGGGTCACAGGGGGACTGGGGCCTTTCCCAGAATGCATTGGGTAAGGGGCAGTGTACTCTCCCGAGAGGTCACCGCAATAGGTAAGAAAACTGAATAATGGGAGCCGGAGATAAACTCTTTAAACATTTACAAATCTACAGCACAATCCAGACCCAGCATGAGAAAATAACACCAGTTGTATGTCTAAACTAATGGAATGAAAAATGAAACACAAATGATTCTTTTGATTTCTCGCCAGACTGCAACAGCACGGACAGCAAGCTTCACGCAGACTAGAGCACGACTTTTGGACTCAAACCAAAGCTCTCGGGTGCATTATTCGTCACACAGCCACTTTCAATCACTCTTTCTCTAACTCTGAGGTTCCCAAACCTTTCCATTCCAAATACTTCTATTCATAGTCACTTCTGACTGTAAACATCCCTTTGGAAAATGCTGGTTTATCCCCAGTTACACCCAGCTGGGGAAATTTCACTGCAGGTGAGGAGACAGCAGTGAGGAGTGTGAAACCTCTTACTGGAAGTCATTTACACACTGTCCCACAGTAACTTCCAGTCAGTAGAGTCACAGTAAAATTAAACAATCCCTCATTTAGGTCTGAATGTGAAAAGACCATCAGTGCAAGGACTGCAATAGAGTAGTAATAAGAGCTGTATTAGTATCAGCAGTAGTGGTGATAACATAAATAGTCAATAGCTGACAAAGGAAGCTTCATTTTCATTTTTTAATCTTTTTTAAATGCTGTTTCAAACTAAACATTAAATTATTCGGCCCCACAAGTTTGAATTTTTTTTTTTAATTCTCAAAATGATGTTCAGGAGACTTCAAATTGGGCCAAACAGTAAGAAAGAGCTTGTGAAAAACGTATTGTGTACCCTTGCAAGGTCTTAGTGGTTTCTGTATGTATTATGTTTGGATTGTTTTTTCACTTTTGACAGAAACATTGTAAGAAGGCGTTTGGCTCATCTGCAGCAGGCCTGTTTTTGAAGAATGAGTCTCAAGCAATGCCCTAAGAGTGAATAAATCTGGATAGTAGATATAAAGGGAGGGGTCAAGTGAACTTTTTATCTCCTTTACAATTGTCTCTCTTTTCAGAACATGCCCCAAGTAGAGCATCCTGTGGTTTGGAAATCAAGGTTGGTTGTGCATTTCCATTTTTCAGATACGCGTGACTATAAATGGCAATTTCTTAACATATGCGCATTATAAAGTGCGAGGGTGACTATATATTCTGACATCATTCTAAATCGAAGACGGAAACATTTGCAGATGTGTTGTTAAGGACGCGCTTAAAAATATATATATTCATATTCATTATCAACATAATAATGACATACATCTGTGCCCACGTCGTCAGTGAGAAACGTCAGACGAACACGCTTCAATGCTTTTTAAACGAATGACTTCTCTTTTAAAAAGGAATGGGAAGTGACTTACCTAGAAACAAAGAGCGAAATATTGCAGACATCACGGCTGGAAATCCCATATGCAAACGGAGCTGGAAACAATGCGCTCAGACCGCCTTCACGTTCATTGGGCTGACCTAAGTGCGGGCAGAACGAAGCAGCGCCATCAGCGAAATCAGAGACAGCCTAAATAAATCTTCACTGAGCATATGAGTCCAAGGACATCATATGTTGCACACGCCCGAAATATCTAAGCCTCCCAAGAAGAAGAAGAAGAAGATGAAGAAACGTGGCTGTTTCTCTTCATCGTCATTGTCATCGCAGGCTACTTGGCGTCAAATCAAAGTTCTCCCTGGCTGTCGGGCTCTGGCGTGGGACGTGTTGTCTCAGGGTCCCCTCTGTCTCCTCCTCAGCAGTCTCTCCTCCTTTACTCCTCCGCTGCACAAAATGCCAGAGAGGAGGAGGAAGAGGGCGAATAGGTGGAGGATGAGGGGATGCTGAAGGATGGAGACCTCTAGAGTCTGAAGTTCTCTTGCACAGCCAGAGCATCCTGCAACAAACACTAAAAGGCTTGTTGAGAGGATGTCCTCTTGTTAAGTGTTGCAGGCACGAGCGAGCTAATTTCTCTGATATTAAGGGAATTAATGTTGCCTGTAATGAAAATGTTGGTATGCTTTTATTAGCAAATACTAGTCCTGTACTGTATATTTAAAGTAAGGTTTATAGTAAGTCTTTGGGACTATTTCATCATAATCTTCGCCATTTAAATACAATATTATTATAGGGAGAATGTTTTCTTAAGGAATTTTTTAATCTTATATTGTATCACTATGCCATTGCTATAAGTAATGTAACATTGTTTAACATTGCTCTTTGTACTTTCTAGGGCTAAAATCACGAGTCGAGTATTTGATTTGATTTTAACTATTTTGATAATTGATCAATCGTTTAAATCACTCAAAATTGGATGTTTCTCTTTGCGGTGTGGGATCCTGAAGGGAATATCTGACTTTTAGATTGTTGGTGGGACAAAATAAGCAATTTGATGTCATTTGGGCTCAGTGAATATGTGTTTTTGTTATTTTTAACCAATTAATCAAGAAAATAATTGGCAGATTGTTTGTTATTTAATATGGCCGACAGCTAACGGACGTACTATTTTTTGTTTTTGTAAACGTTCCATGCTAACCTATTGTATCAAGGATTACAATCATTTGTTTTTTTGTACAATAAATATAAAATTTAAAAATAATATGAAATAAAAAAAGGAAAAAGAGCATGTTTAAAATTTAAAAGCATGGTGGATTTTCTGGGCTATATATATTTTGCAGGCTGTGATGACGCATGCTTGTGATCAAAGGCATGTTAAACATCTGTTTTGAACCAGAAGGCATATTTTTGCTTGCTTACCATCCTTTATTTGTACACCAGCTTCTCAATTTGAGGATTATTCTATCAATCTTTTCAAAACTGCCACACAAGATTTATCATATCATCGGCTTTGGGTAAGATAACTTACAAAAGCAGCATGGTCTAAGGTAGGTAAACAAACAGCAAAAGGGGCGGGGGGGGG